>NW_019942813.1:80966-83264 GCF_002910315.2 Salvelinus sp. IW2-2015
TCTAAAGTAGAGTATATTGTGATGGACAGGTTCTCTTAATCTCCTGAATGCTTTTATACACGACTGTCCTATGTGGATAACTGTTCACTATGGACTGAAGGAGCCCATTGGGCACAGACGTTCGTTTAACGTCTACTCCACGTTGGTTCAATGACATTTCATTGAGTGACGTGGAAACAACGTTGATTCACCAGTGTGTGCCCAGTGGGGGGGCTGTGGAAGCTTTCTCAGGTTAAATAGTCTGATTGACAGAGGGAATGAGTCTCTCTTTGATGTTATGACGCTGCATTTCCTTTAGTGTCTATATGATGGGTACTGAGTGAACACTGAGCCTTTTCATCTCATTCCGAATGTCAGGCCGTGAAGTACTGTATGATTTCAAACCAATCTGAAGGTGTTAAGTGTCCATAGATTGAATGAAATATATTAAAAATGCCCTAAGTCTGGCATCTGAGTGTGTGCCCTGGTCTGGAGTCTCCAGGCGATGACTTGGCTAAACTGACCTGGTCTGGAGTCTCCAGGCGATGACTTGGCTAAACTGACCTGGTCTGGAGTCCTCAGGGGATAGACTTGGCTAAACTGACCTGGTCTGGAGTCCTCCAGGCGATGACTTGGCTAAACTGACCTGGTCTGGAGTCTCCAGGGGATGACTTGGCTAAACTGACCTGGTCTGGAATCTCCAGGGGATGACTTGGTTAACCTGACCTGGTCTTGTGTCTCCAGGAGATGACTTTGGCTAAACTGACCTGGTCTGGAGTCTCCAGGGGATGACTTGGCTAACTGACCTGGTCTGGAGTCTCCAGGCGATGACTTGGCTAAACTGACCTGGTCTGGAGTCTCCAGGCATGACTTGGCTAAACTGACCTGGTCTGGAGTCTCAGCGATACTTGGTTAAGCTGACCTGGTCTGGAGTCTCCAGGCAATGACTTGGCTAAACTGACCTGGTCTGGAGTCTCCAGGCGATGACTTGGCTAAACTGACCTGGTCTGGAGTCTCCAGGCGATGACTTGGCTAAACTGTCCTGGTCTGGAGTCTCCAGGCGATGACTTGGCTAAACTGACCTGGTCTGGAGTCTCCAGGCGATGACTTGGTTAAGCTGACCTGGTCTGGAGTCTCCAGGCGATGACTTGGCTAAACTGACCTGGTCTGGAGTCTCCAGGCGATGACTTGGCTAAACTGACCTGGTCTGGAGTCTCCAGGGGATGACTTGGCTAAACTGACCTTGTCTGGAGTCTCCCAGGAGATGACTTGGCTAAACTGACCTGGTCTGGAGTCTCCAGGGGATGACTTGGTTAAGCTGACCTGGTCTGGAGTCTCCAGGCGATGACTTGGCTAAACTGACCTGGTCTGGAGTCTCCAGGGGATGACTTGGTTAAGCTGACCTGGTCTGGAGTCTCCAGGCGATGACTTGGCTAAACCTGACCTGGTCTGGGATCTCCAGAACAGAATACAGCGTGCTGTAGTACCTCTGGACTCTAGTCTCTGGAGATGTTCTGCCCAGGTTGGGCCTCCAAAGCTCCTTGACCATGACAGGACCTAGACTGTGGACTCCTGGGCTGTGTTGAGTTGGCAATGTGCGCACCTAGCTGACCTGGCTAAGGGGGGGGGGGGTCGTCCATAGGGCCATCAACAGCTGAGACTGACCTAAGGACTGAGCACAGCAGATGGGGTTTAACTCAGCGTAGCAGATAGCAAAGCCTGGAGGGAAACAATCACACACACTCACTCACTCACTCACTCACTCACGCACGCACGCACACACACACACACACACACACACACACACACACACACACACACACACACACACACACACACACACACACACACACACACACACACACACACACACACACACACACACACACACACACACACACCCACACACACAACACACACAGGCTTTGCTATCTGCTACGCTGAGTTAAACCCCATCTGCTGTGCTCAGTCCTTAGGTCAGTCTCAGCTGTTGATGGCCCTATGGACGACCCCCCCCCCCCTTAGCCAGGTCAGCTAGGTGCGCCACATTGCCAACTCAACACAGCCCAGGAGTCCACAGTCTAGGTCCTGTCATGGTCAGAGGAGCTTTGGAGGCCCAACCTGGGCAGAACATCTCCAGAGACTAGAGTCCAGAGGTACTACAGCACGCTGTATTCTGTTCTGGAGATCCCAGACCAGGTCAGTTTAGCCAAGTCATCGCCTGGAGACTCCAGACCAGGTCAGGAGATTCCAGACAGGTGCAGTTTAGCCAAGTCATCGCCTGGAGAGCTCCAGACCAGAGTCGAGTTAGCCAAGTCA
>NW_019942813.1:84389-98405 GCF_002910315.2 Salvelinus sp. IW2-2015
AGACTCCAGACCAGGTCAGTTTAGCCAAGTCATCGCCTGGAGACTCCAGACCAGGTCAGTTTAGCCAAGTCATCGCCTGGAGACTCCAGACCAGGGCACACACTCAGATGCCAGACTTAGGGCAATTTTTAATATATTTCATTCAATCTATGGACACTTAACACCTTCAGATTGGTTTGAAATCATACAGTACTTCACGGCCTGACATTCGGAATGAGATGAAAAGGCTCAGTGTTCACTCAGTACCCATCATATAGACACTAAAGGAAATGTCAGCGTCATAACATCAAAGAGAGACTCATTCCCTCTGTCAATCAGACTATTTAACCTGAGAAAGCTTCCACAGCCCCCCCACTGGGCACACACTGGTTGAATCAACGTTGTTTCCACGTCACTTCAATGAAATGTCATTGAACCAACGTGGAGTAGACGTTAAACGAACGTCTGTGCCCAATGGGCTCCTTCAGTCCATAGTGAACAGTTATCCACATAGGACAGTCGTGTATAAAAGCATTCAGGAGATTAAAGAGAACCTGTCCATCACAATATACTCTACTTTAGTTGAGGTGAACTAATCCTTATGAATACGAAGTTATTTAATGCCACAATAGAGTCCCACTCCCCCTGTCTTCGCTACATGTCTGATTTAAACTTGACGGAGTACATTATGTAGATTTACTATGAAAAAATACACTTGGTTTTCATAAAAGCATTTTGCTGTCTCACTAGAGGGGAAAAATGTATATGAAAAATACATTATTTAAATGAAGTAAGAACTGTTTTCTTTGCTTAATATTGATATTTTTTTCCATCTTAAAGGTCAGGTCACTTTAGTTCTAGTTGAGTACGTTGTCATTTCTCAGAACCATTCCATCCTACATCCTCTCCCCCTTTCTCTCCTTCCTCCATCCTCTCCCCCTTTCTCTCCTTCCTCCATCCTCTCCCTCTTTCTTTCTCTCCTTCCTCCATCCTCTCTCCCTTTCTCTCCTTCCTCAATCCTCTCCCCCTTTCTTTCTCCCCATCCTCCATCCTCTCCCTCTTTCTCTCCTTCCTCCATCTTCTCCCTCTTTCTCTCCTTCCTCCATCCTCTCCCCCTTTCTCTCCTTCCTCCATCCTCTCCCCCTTTCTTTCCATCCTCCATCCTCTCCCCCTTTCTCTTCATCATCCATCCTCTCCCCCTTTCTCTCCTTCCTCCATACTCTCCTTCTTTCTCTCCTTCCTCCATCCTCTCCCCCTTTCTTTCCATCCTCCATCCTCTCCCCCTTTCTCTTCATCATCCATCCTCTCCCCCTTTCTCTCCTTCCTCCATACTCTCCTTCTTTCTCTCCTTCCTCCATCCTCTACCTCTTTCTTTCTCTCCATCCTCCATCCTCTCCCCACCTTTCTCTCCTTCCTCCATCCTCTACCTCTTTCTTTCTCTCCATCCTCCATCCTCTCCCCACCTTTCTCTCCATCCTCCGTCCTCTCCCCCTTTCTTTCTCTCCATCCTCTCCCCCTTTCTTTCTCGCCATCCTCCATCCTCTCCCCTCTTTCTTTCTCTCCTTCCTCCATCCTCTCCATCCTCACCCCCCTTTCTCTCCATCCTCCATCCTCTCAACTCTGTCATTCTGCTCATTGTAAAGCTTTAGATAAAAACAGCAGGCCACTAAGAGAGGGGAGGATGGAACGATGGATGGGAGTGGAGAGGATGAGGAAAGGAAGATTGAGTCCCTGATGGGTAAGATGTGGACTTCCCCTCTGGCATGGCTCTTGACCTTGGTCGCTCCTGAAAGGCTGAACGGTTAGGAATATTTCATGTGGGAAATTGGAATATTTGGGATGTTAAAAGTGCAGAGGTTGGAATGGTTGGTGGATGTCAGCATTAGGAACAAGGGAAAGTGAAGGAAAGGCATGCAATGGTTGGTGGATGTCAGCATTAGGAACAAGGGAAAGTGAAGGAAAGGCATGTCATTACTCACAGACCTACCACATATCATCATACTCACATAGGCATACAGAAATACTATAGTATACTATGGTATACTGTAAATATTATAGTATTCAGTGTAGTGTTTTTGCGGACTAAAGTCTACAAAAACACTACATTGAATACTGTAGTATTTACAGTATTTACAGTTAACTACAGTATAAATACTGTAGTAAAATAAAACTTTAGTATGTACTACAGTAATTTATGTTGTGTTTTTGCAGATTGTCATACACTGTAGTATTTAATGTAGTGATATTTATGCACATTGGCTCATTCATCCCCCTCCTCTCCCCTGTAACTATTTCCCAGGTCTATGCTGCAAATGAGAACGTGTTCTCAGTCAACTTACCTGGTAAAATAATGGATAAATAAAAAAATAAAAATTGACTATAGTGTTTTTGCTTGATTATCTTTGACATAGAAGTTAAGGCTTTCTCCTTCAGAAAACCTACTGGAGAAACACTACAAGAGCCTCTTTTCCATTACCTGTAGTATTTAGTAGGAGAGAAGTTAAAATAGTAATTTAAAAAGTATAAAGAACTGTTTGTAGATGCCAATAGTCAGCAACATTTAATAAGTGTGTGGGGGGGGGGGGTACAGACCCGGATTAATGTAAGGGTTGTGGGTAGGGGATGTATTGTGTCACATCTTAATTGGGGTTATCCTGTGTCTATACAGCAAGTGAGGTATGTTGATGTTGTGTGGGATGTGAGGTTGTGTTTGTATCACTCTGGCTTTGACTGGAGAATGATTGAGAATGAGGTATTTTGGTGGCCTATTGTGCTTCTTGTACTGTCTTCTTGAGTGATGGGTTGTGGAATGCTTTGTTTTGATATGTCTGTCCTATTACTATGATTACGACTATTATTATCATTATGATGATGATGATTATTATTATTATGATTATTATTATTGCTTGACTGTTGGATGTTTAAGTTGGTGATGTGTATAATTGGAGGTAATCTGAATGCCAGTTGTATTGCTCGATTCTGGATTCTTTGCAGTCGGTTAATTTGTGGTGTGGAGGCTGTGATCCAGGTGGGTAGAGGGATGATTTCTAAAACCTGTAGGGAACACAATATGTGACCCGATTCAGGAAACTGTGATCCAGGTGGGTAGTGTGTTCAAAGAGTGATCTGATGTAGCTATACTATACTTCCATATGCTGATCAGTGTTTCCTTCCACAAAGTGCTTTTAAGTGATTCATCCTCTCCTGTCATTCTCTCTCGATGTTCACAATATGGGTTGTGCACAACATGTTGCTCTGAACATATAACCTTCAGGAACTTGGCTTCTTTTTCCATTTTACAATTTGAGGGTTTCTTTGGTTTGAGGTTTTGTGTTTCTGGTGAATAAGATGCACTGTGTTTTTTCAGGGTTTAGTTTCACTCGTTTGACCATGTTCTCTCTGTTCTATAGGGAGTTTTTTTGGAGGCTAGTTGTGGACACGTGTAGCTGCTCCAGTAGCAGAAGTCATTTTCCAATTGTGCTTCCTGTCCAATAGAGAGTGAGGAGTAGTACTGTACATGTCTGAAATCTAGATTATGAATAGAAGTGGGCTTTCGTACTGCACCTTGGGGGACTCCAGCTTCTGAGCTGAATGGTGGAGAGATGGCTGTGGAGACCTTGACTTTGTTTTGGAGGTTATGGAGGAAGCTTGTGAGGATGTTTCTGAGTGTGGGAGCAGGAGGTTGTTATCTGCTAGTCTGTGGAGTGGTCTTGTTGGGCCACATTTTATCAAATTCCTTTTCTACGACAAAGGAAAACAACAATAGTTTTTTCTTTATTTAAACAAATCTTAAAATGTCTTCTGATAGTTTGAAAATATTGTCTGTTGTTGGTCTGTTTCTTCAGAAGCTTGCCTGGACTACTCCAAGAAGGCCTGTCCCTATCTTTTACATGGCAGCTTATTCTGGAGGTCAGTACTCTTTCAAATATTTTCCCCACATGGCTGAGAAGGCTGATTGGGTGATAGCTTGAAACATTCTTTTGGATTTGTCAGGTTTGTGGATCATGGTGAAGACTGCTGTTTTCCAGAGTTGTGGGAAGTGGCCGTGGTTGAGACATAAGGTGAAGAGGTTGGAGAGGAGGTGCAGGTGTTCATCAGGTGCTAGTTTTAGTAGTATGGTGTCAATGTTGTCTTCTCCAGGTGCTTTTCTTTTAATTATCTTAAGGTGAGTCTTGATTTCTGTGATTGTTACAGCTCAGTGAGTGGCTGGTCTGCTGGAGCCAGGAGAGAGGTCTGTGTCGGATGACAGGTGAGTTGTGTGTTTGTGATTGTTACAGCATGGATGAGTTGGGTGGGTCTGCTGGAGCCAGGAGAGAAGCGTCTGTGTCGGATGACAGCTGTAGTTGTTGTGTTTGTGATTGTTACAGATGGATGAGCTTGGTGGTCTCGTTGGAGCCAGGAGAGAGGTTCTGGTGTCGGATGACAGTGAGTGTGTGTTTTTGGATTGTTACCAGAATGCGATGGTTGAGTGGTACTGTCGGGAGCCACGGAGAGACTGGTCTCGTTCGGATGACAGAGTGAGTTTGTGTGTTTGTGATTGTTACAGCATGGATGAGTTGGTGGTCTGCTGGAGCCAGGAGAGAGGTCTGTGTTGGATGACAGGTGAGTGGGGTTGATTTTTTTATTTCTCTTTCTACAATTGATTTCCATTCTGGGTCAAAGTTGGGGTCGTTGGGGCAGGAGTGCAGATTTTGTAGATGGTTTTTGAACAGTATGACCTTTTCTTCATTATTCTCTATGGGTTGACCTTGGGACCTTAGTGTGGATATTGTGTTGCTCTTTCTGTTTCCATTAATAGTCTGTATTGTCTCCCAGAAGGTGCGTGGGTTTGGAGTCTTTGTCAAGCTGTTTGTAGAATGTTGTCCATTTATTCTGCTTTTGCAGGGTGAGGTGTTGTTTCATGTGATCCTGGAGCCGGTCTATTTCTGTTTTGGTGTGTTCTCCATGTATTATCTCCTTGATTTTCTCTTGTCTTAGATAAGGCAGAGAAGTTGATTTGGGAGATGTTGTTGTGGTGGCCCGATGGTGGCTACAGGGATGATCTCTAAAACCTGTAGGGAACACAATATGTGACCCGATTCAGGAAACTAGGCGTATGTCGCAAGTCACAACTTTACAGGAGAGCCGTTTGAACGTAAAAAATATGTTTTTATCAAAATGTGTTTTTTGGCAGCAATGCCTTCTCGAACATGTGAACTTTCATGTGCTTTATTATCAAACTTTAATGCCATCTGTAAATATGAATAAAATTGATAAATTATGTTTTCCTCAAAAGTGAGTTTCCAAGTTGATCATCTTTCAAAGCAGAGTTACTTTCCCATTGTTTCCTCAAATGCAGTGTATGATGTACCATTCTGTAGCTCTGAGTCTCTACTTTTATCCAATGTAAAAAACAGAAGTTCAAATGTTGCTAAATAAGACTGATTCCAGGTGGGGAGTCACATATATGATCTATACTTGTCACATAGGTTTCTAACTTATGGGAGGCACAAATTGTGACATGGGGGAGGGGAATGGACAGATATATGCAAATTGAATAATGTAGTATGGTAACACTTTTTTAACACCAATCGTTATAACACATTAAGACACGGTCATAACCATGTCATAATATGTCACAACAGCTGAAGTAACCTATCACAACATTGTCATAAGACTGTCATCATTAGGGGGAGACATATATTTAGATTTGTTGTGACATATATTGCAATATTTTATGGCTGGTTATGAACCCTACATAAGAGTGTCAAAGCCCACAAATCCTACCACACAAGGCAAAACCGTTCCATTCTACTTGTAAATAGTATCTTATATAACAGTTCTTCAAATCGGCCATTTTATTACCATTGTAATTGTACACACATTGATGTCAAACATGTGCCTAGCCCAATGCTCTTTCACTGATATTTGGGATGAATTCAGAAACAGGACAGAACACACCTGTCATGACGTTGCCCTGTTAGTGAGGTTTATGACCCCCCATAAATACCTTTCCCCCTTTTCTCTCTCTACTCTACAGAATGGACTCTTGGAAAGCCCTTTGTTAACTTATTATGGCTGGGGGCAGTATTGAGTAGCTTGGATGAATAAGGTGAAATATGAATATTAAATATGAAACTATTTGTGAAAAGAAGAAATGTAATTTTTTTCAAAATGAGAGAATTGTTTTCATAAGTAAACTATGCTTGCTCAGTGGCCATGGTCAAGTGAACAGACATTGGTTAAGAACTATGAAACACGCCCTTCTCTCCCCTACTACAAAAGCCTGTAGGTGAAAGTCAACCTTGTGTTCCCGACGATGTGAGGACTGGTGTGCATACGTTAAAAAGCGCTAATTTCAACATGGAGGTGACGATCACCACGCTGGAAGGATACATTTTGACTACACCAGCCAGAATACAGCACGAGCTGAGTATGGCAATTTGGTATGAACATTGAACTCTTATTCACAAAGAAGTTACACATCCTAGACGTCGAGTTATCAGCAGCAGCTGTACAAGTGCGTGGCCTAGGAAAGGACGGACAATCTCGTCAAAACGACAGGGTACTACAACGTATCCGTTCTACCACACGACGACAGACTACAATGTATCCGCCCTACGACTAGAAATATTCTTCAAAGGACAAGGGAGATCGCTGCTGGGCAACCCAGCCTTCCATCTTCGACCAATCTATTGAAGCGTAGCTCAGAGTAAATATATTTATTGCATTTTCCTTCTCCGAATGGGCGGTTATTAGAAAGCATAAGACTCTGTATTTACGATAGCATACCTTTATAAGGTCCGATAGTGACCCCATCCTTTAAGATGCTGCATTTACAATAGCTTAGCTTCATAAGGTCTAACTGCCGGCATTAACATTAGCTAATTTAGCGCTAGACTCTAGCTAGCCCACCATAACCAACTAGTTGTTGTTATGGGTTTTTGTTACATTTAATACATAAGCCTCTTCAATAATTTGTTTGTACAATTAGCACTGTGTACACAGTATAGAGTGAATCAGATGTACTGTTGTTCCCTCAGCAAGGCATGGTTGTATTTAGTAGTTTTGCACAACACCATCTTTAGTGACAGGGTAGCTAACGTTAGCTAAAGAAACACTAACTAGATGGTAGCGAACGTTAGCTAAAGAAACACTAACTAGATGGTAGCTAACTGTTAGCGAGATAGCTAGGTAGTGACATGAACAGTTTCGAACTAGCTTTAGCTACTTTATAAAAACGGGATCATAATGTATTTGAGAATCTGTGAAAGTGTTTGCTGTTGCCATAATGTATTTGGTAAGCAGTTTTAGTTTTCAGCTTCCTTTAGTGGTGTCACTGCCTTGTAGCATACTCTATTCTGATTTCTGTTCTTTACTTGTATATTTCAGAGAAAGTAACGCATCTGCTGCGTCCAGGAGTGAAAGTGAAAACCTTGAGGGAGGCTGCAGAAACAAATGTCAAACGATAGGAAACTTCTTGGTAGGGTGAAAAAACTAAATTATTGTAATGAATTCTTTACAGTCATGTTTTTTTTTTCATCATATTTTGTATAACCTGTAGAAAACACATTTCATGACTGTCTTGAAGCGTTCTGACCATCCTGTGTCACTTTACTTGAATTAAGAAAATACACATTATGACACTGTCAAGAAGCATTATAACCATCATAATCATATAAGCCAGTTATGCCTATCACAAACATGACCTTATGTCAGTCATCAGTCACAGAGAGGGTGTCCTGAAATCTACTCCAGCATTCATCCCAGTTATCGGCAACAGAGCACTGGAGTAGGTTCATGTCTGACATACATGTGTGTGCAATTACAATGACAATGCAATAGGGTCTATTTCGTAAAATGTTATATAACATAAACATACTGTTGACACGTAGGCTATGGTGTAATGGAATGATTTGCCTTGCGTGGTAGGTTTTGTTGGTTATGTAGGTGTTATGTAGGTGTTATGTAGGTGTTATGTAGGTGTTATGTAGGTGTTATGTAGGTGTCATAACCAGCCATAAAATAATGCAACAAATGTCACAGGTCTACTGTACATATGTGCCATGACAGTGTTATGCCCATATTATGACAGGTTATGACAAGTTATGTCAGCTGCTATGTCATATTATGGTATGTCATTATGTAGTGTTGTGGTGTCTCCCTTATTTGGTGGTGTCGTGTCTCTCTTTATGTTGTGTTGTGGTGTCTCTCTGTATGTAGTGTTGTGGTGTCTCTCTGTATGTAGTGTTGTGGTGTCTCTCTGTATGTAGTGTTGTGGTGTCTCTCTGTATGTTGTGTTGTGGTGTCTCTCTTTATGTAGTGTTGTGGTGTCTCTCTTCTGTATGTAGTGTTGTGGTGTACTTGATTTACTATGGTATGCTGGGGAATATCGGCTGTCTGATGTACTCTCTCAACAACTAACAGTACGCTGTAGCCATCGTATATCCGTGAGAGAGGAGGAGGGTAAAGTAGGTAGAGATATTTTCTATTAGTATGTATGCACCACACCCACAAGCGATTGACTGCGCACACACCAATCGAGGACACCCCCGCTGAGCAGTAAAGGGGGCGATGTACGAACCTATCTATTATATCTATATTCGTATAAGAGAGGGAGCCGAGAGCGGTTTATATATATCTATCTATATCGTGGTATGCGAGGAGACGACACACTACAACTTAGAGAGCCACGCCGATCCTGTGGATTCACACAGCTAGAATGTAAGCACTAACTGTATCTTGTATATGATGACTATCACGCCCACGTGAACGACATAATCCAGAAATCATCGACCCATGATACATGGCCCACGACATAATCTTCCCCCACACGATATCGTTCAGCCAGGGGACAACACTACACCACTTGAGCATCCATAATGACAATAGCAGCTTACATATACTTGTCATAACTCTGTCATAATATTATGGGCACTTACCTAGGATGCGGGGAGATCCCACTGATCTATGCTCTATTGACCTATATTATTCGGCGAGTTACCATGTCTATCACCTCGTCAGCTCGTTATGAATAGATTGCATAACATACCTGGGTATAGACCCACTCTAGCCATAACTACTTACATAACACCTACAAACACCGGTACATAACAACAAAACCTACCGATCGGCAAGGCAAATCATTTCCATGTATCATCCATAAGCCTAGCGTGTCAACAAGTTTTTATGTATATAACATTTTACGAAAAATAGACCCTATTTGCATTGGTCATTGTAAATGCATCACACATGTATGTCGACATGAACCTACTTCCACAGTGCTCTGTTGCTCCTAGGATAACTAGGGATGAATGCTGGAAGTTAGATTTCAGGACCACACTCTCTGTGACTGATGACTGACATAAGGTAATGTTTTGTGATTAGGCATAACTGGCTATATGATTATGATGGTTTTTTAATATTGAATGCTTCTTGACAGTGTCATAATGTGGTATTTTCTTAATTCAGGGATTGTAAAGATTGACACAGGATGGTCTGCCAGACACGCTTCAAAGCAGTCTATGAAAATGTGTTTCTACAGGTTATAGCAAAATATATGTTATGTACAAAAAAAAACATGAGCTGTAAAAGAGATGAATGGCTTCTCAAATTATCAATAGTATTATTCAGCTGTTATTCAACCCCTAATTCCTTTAAAGTCCTATCGTTTGAGCATTTGTTTCTGCAGCCTTCCTCTCAAGGTTTTCACTTTCACTCCTGGACGGTGCAAGCAAGATGCGTTACTTCGCTGAAATATTACTAAGAGAAGAACAGGGAAAATCATGAAGTATGAGTATGCACAAGGCAGTGACTAATCCTACTAAAGGGAAGCTGACAAACTACTGCTTACCAAATACAGGAGTGGCAAACCAGCAAACACTTTCACGAAGATTTTCTCAAATGACATTATGAATTCTCCGGTTTTTTTTTTAATAAAAGTATGCTAATTAGCTAGTTTCGAAACGTTCATGTCAGCTACCGTTGTAGCTATCTCGCTGAAACAGTTAGCCTACCATCTAGTTTAGTTGTTGTTCTTTAGCTACGGTTCAGCTTACCATCTTATGCCGGGCACCCACTAAACGCAGGTAGGTGCGTCTGCAGCCAGATCCGGGGCAGAGGGTGTTACGTTTTTGATGAGTATGTTTAGTGAGTATCGTCATTATGTATAGCACGCCCTAGCGGTTAGCTATCTCTCGTGTAACTAAAAGTGGTTGTGTTGTGCAAAACTATTTTCTAAGATACATGACAATGTGCGCTTGCTGAGGGATACAACAGTACATCGGTGATTCACATCTATATCGGTAATCACAAGTGCCTAATTGTATCAACAAATTATTTGAAGAAGTGCGGGTTATGTATTAAATGTATAACAAAACCACATCAACACTAACTTAGTTGGTTGATGGTGGGCTACCTAGAGGTGCTGAGGCTGATAAATTAGCTAATGTGTAAAATTGGTTGTTTTGTTTGTTTTGGTTTTGTGTTTTGTTGTTGTTTGTTTTGGGGGGCTGGTGGTGGCCGGGCAGTTAGACTTAATGAAGCTAAGCTATTGTAAATGCAGCATCTTAAATGGATGGGTCACTATCTGTGGGACCGCGATTATATATATGTGTGTATTCTTACATCGGTGGAGACATCACACACTCATGCAGAGTCTTATGCTTGTCTAATAACCGCGGGCCAGGTCGGAGAAGGAAAAGGTGCAATGTAAAGATTGTTATTGAGCTCTGAGTCTAGCGGCGCGTCAATAGATTGGTCGAGATTATTGGAATGGCTGGGTTGCCCAGTCCAAGCGATGCGGTTGCGCTTGTCGTGAGTGAGATATATATGTTTCTTATCTGTAGTGTGCGGATACATTGTATGTTTCTGTCCGTCAGGCTAGACGGAACGTTGCTATGGGTATTCTGGTTTGGTTGTTGCATGCGTTTGTGCTGGCGTTTTGACGAGATTGTCCGTCTTTTAGGCTCACTTGCATCTTGTATCAACTGTTGCGTTCTGGCTGCCTTGTGATTATCGTCGACTCTTAGGATGTGTAACTGTCTTATGTGAATATAGGGAGTTTCTACGTAGTCTCCAGACGTGTACCAAAAGCATAGCCAGAGTGCCTGTGTAGAGCGGAGTCTACTACGTGCTCGTATCTGTGCTGGCCTATATCTTATATATATGTGAGTTCCTGTCGCCGTGCGTGGTGATCGGTGCACCGCGATAGGTCGGGGTTACCTGCAGCGGTACATCGTATGACAAATTGATTTGTTTAACGTATGCCACAACCCAGTCCTCAGAGAGCGTCGGTATAGGACACCACGAGAGAGTCGCGAGCCTATGTGAGTGATGCGGTGTCGCCACGGAGAAGGGCGGTGTTTCGAATAGGTTCTTAACCAATGCCAAGTGTGAACCATGTTGTTGCACTGAGGGTTCAGGGCATCAGTTGACTTATGAAAAGCAATTCTCTTGCATTTTGAAAAAATTATCATTTCTCTTTCACAAGTGTTTCAGGTATTTAGATATTACTAACCATACACTTTATGCGAGGCGCGAGAGCGAGCGTGAGCGCGGCGCGTTAGCACATGTCAGTGTATTGACTTAGATGATATGTAAGAGGACTTCTCGCACGTCGCTATCCCAGCACCGAGTAGAGTATGGGAGGAGGCAGAGAGCGGAGTATCATGCGTAATGAGGTATTAACCTGCTCATAAGCTATATATGTGTGTCTATCGGAAGAGCAGGGAGCGGTTAACTGAAGTCTTCAGTGAGGCACACATACAGATGAAATATGATGACTATTATGGTATCGTGAGGAATGGATCACATAGAGACGATCGCTTTATAGACATTGACTATATGGCGGTATATAAAAATGGGCCGATTTGAAAGAACTGTATATAGCGAATAAGATACTTATGTCAGTGAGAAAGGTATAATAACGGGTTTTGCCGTTCTGTGTGGTGGGAGGATTTGTGAGGTTTGGACACTCTTTAGGGAGGGGTTTCTATAACCAGACCATAAAAATATTGCAATTTAAGAAGTGTGTCTACATTTGTAGCGTACAAATCTAAATATATGTCCTCTTTCCTATGTTATGAGAACAGTCTTAGACAATGTTTGGGGAGAAAGGGTGTAACTTCAGCTGTTGTGTACAGTATTTATGATATATCTATGGTGTTGTTAGTGGAGCGGGTAGGTCTTAATGTCGAGTGTGATTAACGTACGATGTGGTGGTAAAGATAAAGTGTTACCCATACTACATTAATTCAATTTGCATATATCCTGTCCATTCCCCTCCCCCATGTCCACAATTTGTGCCTCCCATAAGTAGAAACCTAGTGTGACAAGTATGAATATTTGATCTATTATAGGTGATGACTCCCCGAGCGGCTGGAATCAGTCTTATTTAGCAACATTTGAACATTCTGGTTTTTTACTTGGATAAAAGGTAGAGACTGTGAGCTGTGGCAGAGCTACAGAATGGACACTCATTAACGACTGCATTATTGAGAAACAATGGGAGTAGTGTCTTGGCTTTGAAAGAAAGCAGAGCGGGAAACTCTATCTTGTTTGATGGAAACACATAATTTATCAATTATTATTCATATTTCAGATTTGCTATTAAAGGTTAAGTTGATAATAAAGCACGAGGAAAAGTTCACGGATGTTGGAGAAGGCAATGCTCTGCCTATATATATATCTATCATTTGATTAAAAAGCGGGTAGGTATACGGCGAGAGGAGGATCACGTATGCAGATAAGGAGTAAGGATCTGCCGCAGCTCGAGATACCCCCATGCTGTCTCTGTCTCTATGTCGCTAGTACTGTGTGTGTTATCATAGATGAGTGCCCAGATCAGGTTGTATGAGGATCCCTGCTAGCCGATACGCTGCCAGGTCTGCCGCCCGTGAGAGCGATCTACCCGGCAGCGATCACAAGCGGTTCACATGCCTATGAGAGAGAACGTCAGAAGATGAATGTAAATTATATGGATGTAGATCACTATCTCTACAGGAGAACACGAGCTGTATCGGTGTAGAGAGCAGGCACGACTTCTCTACACCGTCTCTGGCGCAGAGTAGAGAGCAAGAGGAGAGAGGGAGGTCCCAAGCGGAGAGCGGATTTTTGAGCAAAGACTCCAACGCGCACGGCACGCTTCTGGAGACGAGATACAGACTATTAGGATGGGAAGGACGAGAAGAGAGCGAACGAGCAGATAGTCGGGCGGGCACAAGCGTAAGGTCCGTCAAGGTCAAAGCGCCATGGATGAGATAATAAGAAAGGTGCAGAGCTGGTTCCGGTAAACCATCTTACAAAATCTGCACCGTCCTGCCCAACGAGGCCCAACTTTGGACCAGAATGGAAATCAAATTGGTAGAAAGAGAAATAAAATCACTACCCCACTCACCTGTCATCCAACCAGACCTCTCTCCTGGTTCCGGCAGATCCACCACTCATTCCAATGCTGTAATACAATCGAGCAAACACAGGCGATGCTCTACGCGGTCAATCGCAACACAAGACCTCTCTCCTGCTCAGCCAGACCACCCAACTCAGTCATGCTGTAACAATCCCAAACTATCACCTCACCCTGTCATTCCGAGCGATAGGGAGCGTCTCTCCTGGCGCGCAGCGAGACACCTACTGTCTATCCATGGCTGGGTGAAGCAATGCGACAACCATCGACACTCAGCTGTCTATCCGGATTTCACAGACCTGCCGGCTGCCTGGCTCAGCCAGACCTACCAAACTCATCCATGCTGAACAATCACAAACACACAACCACCTTCACCGACCACAGACCTCGTGGCTCCTGGCTCCATGCGAGGACCAACCAAACCATGGCGCTATTCGCTGTAAGCAATACAAACACGAGTTCTGCGTTCAACCTGTTATTTGCCGACATTTCAGACCTTCTTTCCTGGGCTCCAGCAGATCCAGCCTAGCTCGGATCCATGCTGAACAATCACAAACACACAACTCCACCTGTCATCCGACAGACCTTCTCCTGCTCCAGCCAGGACCAGCCACGTCACGAGCGTGGTACATGCACAGAAGCAAGGACTCAGG
>NW_019942813.1:98430-109028 GCF_002910315.2 Salvelinus sp. IW2-2015
TCTCTCTCCCTCCCTCTCTCCTCTCTGTTGTCTGTCTGTCTGTCCTGTTGTCTGTCCTGTCTGTCTGTCCTTTCTTCTCTCCCTTTCCTCTTCTCTCTCTCCGCTCTCTCTCCTCCCTTCTCTCTTCTCCCCTTGCTCTTATCCCTCCCCTCCTCTCTGTCTGTCTGTTCTGTCTGTCTGTCTGTCTGTCTGGTCTGTCTGTCTGGTCTTGTCTGTCTGTCTGTTCTGTCTGTCTCTCTCTCTCTCCCTTTCTCTCTCTTCTCTTCACTCTCTCTTCTCTCTCTCCTCTGTCTGTCTGTCTGTCTGTCTCTCTCCTTTCTCTCTCTCTCTCTCTCCCTTTCTCCTCTCTCTCTCTTCCCTCTCTCTCTCTCTCCCTCCCTCTGTCTGTCTGTCCCTGTTCTGTCTGTCTGTCTTGTGTCTGTCTGTCCTGTCTGTTCTGTCTGTCTGTCTGTCTGTCTGTCTGTCTGTCTGTCCTGTCTGTCTGTCTGTCTGTCTGTTGTCTTGTCTGTCTGTCTGTCTGTCTGTCTCTCTCTCTCCCTTTCTTCCTACCTTTCTCTCTCTCTCTCCTCCCTCTCTCTCCCCCCTCTCTCTTCTCCTGTCTGCCTGTCCGTCCGGGAGGCAGGTGGCTTCCTTGTGCTGTCCCTGGGCTTCCGTGTAGCTCGAGATCAGCTGCTAATACATACAGTGCAGAGCTGGTTCTGGAGCTGGTTCCTGGAGCTGGTTCTTGGAGCCTGGTTCTGGAGCTGGTTCTGGAGTGGTTCTTGGAGCTGGTGGCTGGCTTTACGAGAGGAGACATTGGCGAAATGATCATCTTTGTATGACATAAAAAAAACATGACAGTTTAACTGAATTCTACAAACATTAGGAACACTTCCCTGATATTGAGTTTGCATCCCTTTTGCTCAAAAAAGCCTCAATTAGGGAAATTGACTACAAATTGTTGACTCCAATGCTTGCCCCTTCGTGCATGCTCCCATACCATATAATTCTGTTCTTTTGTGACTAACTTTAAGGAAATACAGGTAGACAGAGAAGCCACATCCCTGAATTGGCAGATGAGCTGGCAACACGGATTAGAAGCACCTGCTGCTCATTTGTTTTGTTTCTTTTACAAATGCTGTTTTTGGAATTTAAATAAAAATAGTACTACAACACACTGAATGGCCTGTAAAGCCACACACGTCTGTGTACGTTATCCCGACGCAGTGAATAATGTAAACACATGGAATAATGAAGTAAACTTTTCAGGAGGCAATCTTTTTGAAGTTGACGTCATTACCCTCTCCAGACCCACGCACCGGCACCTCCTGCCCCAGCAACCATCTCTATTCTGCTTGGTCTGACATGTAGCGAGGTTTTATGCCTCTGCTCTCGTGAGAGCTGACAGCCGATGGTTTCTCATCTTGCTTGGACCACACAATCCAATGCTCCCCAAATGTGAAAAGACAGTTGTGTCAAGCTTGAGACATTGGACTGTCCTTTGAGGGTGTGGATCATTCTTGATACGCAGCGGAACTGTTTGAGATCGCTGAAAACCCAGCAGCGTTTGCAAGTATACCTTAGACACATAACCGGTGCACAATCTGTGCACCTACTACCACACACTATTTCATGTACTTAATCTTTTTGTTTGCCCATTCACCCTCTGAAATGGCACACATCAATGTTTGTGTCCAATAATGTTTGTACCCCACGTTTTGTGCTGCTACCTATGTTGTGCTGCCATGGCCATGCTATGTTGGATTCTATGGTTGTGTTGCTACCATGTTGTTGTCCCCCCCATCGAATGCCAATTGTGTATGAGCTCTTGCCTGCACACACCAAATGCAACACATTGTTACAACACAACCTGACAATGAACATTGTGTACATAACAGTTATGGTGGTTATGCTGCACATGTTGTTGTCATGTTTGTGTTAAGCGCTCACCATTATGTGTCGTGCTATAGATTCCTTAATTGTTTGTTGCATACGTATTATGCTGTAAACATGATGCTTGTTACCGCACTGATTATCGGAGTAGCCAAAGATTAAGATATCCTGTTGTGTATCACGTGTCGCCGAGCTCCGTGTTGCTTATCTGCGGTCATGCGTGGATCTATGTTAATCGTTGTGTGTCCATGTGGGTGTATGCTAGGATTAATAGTGTAGCCAGTGTACAGGGTTCGTCAGCGGATGTCGATGTGTTTGCAGAATAGGAACCGTGTTGGTGTCATGTGTGTGATGCTACAATGTTTGTTGTAGCATGGAATAGCGGATTATGTGTCGATCATCAGATCAGCTACGCGATATAGTTGTCTTGGTTAAGTGATATACTAGCTCATGCTACATGAATCAAGCTTGATATAGTCTGCATGTTAGGTCTTGCTACCAATGCTACTGTATAGTACATAGATTTGCTAGCTCTGCTACGGCAGAGCAGTTGTTGTCATGTTCGAGCTAGCAATTGCTACCATTGTTGTGTGCATGTTGGTGTTGCTTACCATGTTGTTGTCCATTTGTTGTGTTGCTACCATATGATTGTGTCATGGTGTTGTACCAGTTGTGTTGTGTTTCTACTATGGTTGTTGGTCATGTTGTGTGCACCATTGTCTGCTTGTCACATGTTTTTCCTGGTGTTGCTACCGAATCATTGTGTTATTTCTACATGATCTCGATCTGTCATGTGTCGCGTTCCGCTATCAATAGTCGCTCTAGTCATGCTTGATGTGCTTAATAGGCTCGTAGTTCGTCGATGTTGCTTGTCTCGCTACCCGAAGCGATGTGTTGTATAGTCCATGTTGCTGATTGCTACAACATGTGTGTTGTCATGTGTCGTTGGTTCTCACCCATGTCTCACATGTTGTAGTTGTCTACCTTTATAGTCTTTGTTCCTGTCAATGTTCTGGTGTCTGCCTATCTACTGTCTGGTGGTCGGGTGTTCGGCGGAGATCAAATGCTGTTGGGTTCAATGCTTGATCAGGTATATACTCAGCATATGTGTGTTTGTCATGTATGTGGTCGTGGCTTACCATGTTGTATGTTTGTGTTGCTCTACCCCTTCCAACAGTTGTTGTCATGTTGTGTTGCTACATGGTTCGTTGTGTCATGCTATGTCTGCTACCCATGGTTGGTTGCCGTCGGCTTTGCATATTGTGGTTGCTACCATGTTGTGTCATGACTTTTGTCTTAAGTGAATTGTGTTGTCGTCCTCTCTATATGTCGGATTTCTCTTGGGCTACCTGTATCACGTAGTCACAAGAGAATACAGGAATTTTTATGTCTGACCCGCCCTAAGTGTTGCGTGTCTCTACTTTTATGTATCTGTGTCTCTGATCTCTGCTTTTAGTGGTAGGTTTAGTTGTGCGTAGTTCTCTTTTACCTGCTATGATAGGTTGTGTACTCTCGTTCCTATTGTAGTGTTGTGTTTGAGTGGCTAGTGGGCGGATGTCAATCTATACTTCGCTAAAGATAGTTGATGTTCTCTCTTTTAATGTGAGTGGTGTTGTTTTATAGTGGTGTTTTTTCTCTTTTTGATTTAATATGTTAGTTGCAGTGGTGTTTTGAGGTCTTCTTTCCCTTTTATAGTGTCGTCTACGTTGAATGAGTGTCCTCATCTCTAATTTTATGAAATGTGTTGCTCGGTGTCACTCATTTGTACTGTCACTGTGTCTTGTGGTGTCCTGCTTTAAACAAGGTTTACTGAGTGAGCACCAGGTCGTCATTGTAGGCTCCACTGCTCTTCTCAAGACCGTAGCTGCATAGTATTTGCTGGTGCTCATATGCTCTTTACAGATAGCTAGTCAGATTTGTGCTGGTCTCTCTCAGGTTATAACTGTTAGTGTTGGCTAGGTGTCTCTCTTTTCATGCAGGTGTATGGTGGTGATGTCTCTCTTTGTGACTGGATAGTGTGTTGTGGTTGTCTTATCTCTTTATGGGTTAGTAGTTCGTGGTGTATCATGCTTTATGCAGTGTTGTTTGTCTCTAACTTTAATGTACCAGATGTTGGTGGCTGTCTACGTGCCTCTTTAATTAGTGTTGTCGGCCATGTCCTCTCACTTTGTGTGCAAAAGTGCGTTTGTAGGGTGTCTTCTCTCTTACTGTAGTGTTGCTAGTGTCAGATCATACTACGTAGTTAGTAGTAAGTAGGTTGTGGTGGTCGGATGCTATGATTGTGGCACAGGTGTGGTGATGTCTCGCATAGTGTATTGATGTGAGGTGTTATATGTGGGTCTGTTAGATCTCTTTATGTAGTGTTGATGAGTAAGTCATCAGTGCTCTTTATGGGGATAGGTAGGATGACTCGCTGAGGTACCTACGATACCATCGTTTATGTGTGGCAGGTATGTGTCTCGATGCATCCTCATTGTACTAAGTCAGGTAAGTAGACGAGGTTTGTGGACTCGTCTCTGCTTTATGACAGATGGGTACAGACATGGTATCATGGAGCATCTGACTACCTGTTATGCTAAGGTGTTAGATCGGTATCGGTACTCTATTATGTACTGAGGATAGTTGTGGTGTCTCGCTCTTACAGTGAATCGGACAGGCAAAGTAGTTGCTGGGTGTGCTCTACCAGACAGCCAGATATTACCGGATGCTCAGTAGAGTCGTGTACATTGAGATGGTCGTTCTTTATGATGAGGAGGTAGAGGAGATTGAGGATGGTGTCTCGTCTTTATGCAAGTGTTGTTGTGTCAGGATCTCAGATTGAGAGTAAGTGGATAGGTGTATTGAGAGGTAGGGGTAGTCTCAATACTTTATGTAGGTGAGTTGTAGAGTGGGACTAGGACTCTCTCGTCTTTATGATAGTGAGTATGAGAGAGAGGTAGGTAGAGTAGGGAGAGTGCAGTCGTGAGAGAGATAAATGGAGTAGAGTAGAGATGAGGTGATGTAGAGTACATGTACTAGCACTAGACCTCTTAGACATGTAGCTTGACTAGTCGCAGACATGATCTCTAGACACGTATCAGTAGTGAGTGTATTGGTCGGGAGCATACTATCGTTTGATGGCAGGAGGTAGTTGCTTGAGAATGGTCCGTACGTCTTATAGTGTGTGTAGATAGTGTGGTGACTCTATTGAGTAGTAGTGTAGTGTGGTGATAGATCTCGTATTATGTGGTAGTTGATGAGAAAGTGGTGGGATGAGGTAGACATAGGTGGTACAAGACAGACAGATAGACAGACAGACAGACAGACAGAGCAGACAGAGAGGGAGAGGAGGGAAAGAGAGAGCAAGGGAGAGGAAGAGAGAGAGGAGCAGACAGACAGAGAGCACCAGACCGAGAGAGGAGAGAGAGCCAGACAGGACAGGACAGACAGACGAGGTGAGAGGAGCGGAGAGAACAGACGAGAGAAGGGAGAAAGGAAGAGAGAAGAAAGGAGAGAGGAAGAGGAGAGGAAGAGAGAGAGAGAGGGTAGGAGAGAGGGGAGAAAGGGATGGAAACGCTCACTCAATAATTTAAGGGTCCGAAAAACATCAGACAGAAGACGAGTAATGACGACTGGCTGACGGATAAAATTGGGACGAGGAAGGAGATCTGGAATCCCCGCAAAAGACTAGGAGGGGCCTGGAAAAAAAGGAGAAATAGAGGCCACTGGGGTAAGTGTGATTACGAGTCAAACGGCGAAAGTATGTAGTTGGATTGTGGTGTGCTCTCTTGTATGTAGGTTGTTGTGAGTGCTCTCTCTTTATGTATTGTGTTATGGTCTCTCATCTTTGTTAGGTGTTGTGGTTGTCTATCTTTATGTAGTGTTGTGGTGTCTCTCTTTATGTAGTGTTGTGGTGTCTCCTCTTTATGTAGTGTTGTGGTCTCTCTTTATGTAGTGTTGTGGTGTCTTCTTTTATGAGTGGTTGTGGTGTCTCTCTTTATTTGTAGTGTTTGTGTTCTCTCTTTATGTAGTGTTGTGGTGTCTCTCTTTATGTAGTTGTTGTGGTTCTCTGTTATGTAGTGTTGTGGTCTTCTCTTTTATGTAGTGTTGTAGGTTGTCTCTCTTTATGTAGTGTTGTGGTGTCTCTCTTTATGTTATGTTTGGTTATCATCTTTATGGCGTGTTTGGTGGTTGTCTCTCTTTATGTAGTGTTGTGGTCTCTCTTTATGTAGTGTTGTGTGTCTCTCTACTATGTGTTGATATGTGTTTGTCATCTGCTTATGTAGTGATTGTGTGTCTCTCTTATGTAGTGTTGTGGTGTCTCTCATTTTATGTATGTGTTGTGCAGTCTCTCTTCTTTATGTTGTGGTGTCTCTCTTTTATGTAGTGTTGTGTTGTCTCTCTCTTTATGTGTAGTTTGTTGTTCTCTCTCTATGTAGTGTTGTGGTGTCTCTCTTTATGTCGGTGATGTGTTGTCTCTCTTTATGTAGTGTTTGGTTCTCTTCTTTATGTAGGTTGTGGGTGTTCTCTCTTTATGTAGTTTCTTGGTGTGTTGTACTCATATCTTGATGTCTAGTGTCCTGTGGCTGTGTCCTCTCTATATGTATTGGTATCGTGGTTTTCTTCTATGTTAAGTTTGTTGCTGGTGCCTCTTCTTAGATGTATACGTTGTGGTGTCTCCTCTTATATGCATGTTGCTGTTGTTCGGTCTTGTGAGTGTAGTAGTTGATGGTCATGGTTCGGTGCCTCTTTAGTATGTTAGATAGCTTGTGTTGTGGTTTGTGCTTCTATGGTGTTGTGTTGTTGTTGTCCTATCGTGTTAATGTAGCTAGTCTTGTGTCGGTCCACTAATCTTTATGTAAGTGTTGTTTGTCTAGTCTCTTTGTTTAACTTAGTAGGTGTTGTGTTGTCTGTCTCTCTGTATGTAGTGTTGTGGTGTCTCTCTTTATGTTGTGTTGTGTTGTCTCTCTGTATGTAGTGGTGTGGTGTCTCTATTTACATAGTGTTGTGGTGTCTCTATGTAGTGGTGGGGTGTCTCATTTTATGTAGTGTTTTTGTATATGTCTTTATGTAGTGTGGTTGTGTCTCTCTGTATGTAGTGTCATGGTGTCTCTCTTTGCGTGGTGTTATGGTGTCTCTCGTATTTAGTGGTGTGGCGGTGTCTCTCTTTATGTGGTGTCTCTCGTTATGTAGTGTTGTGGTGTCTTTATGTGGTTTTGTGGTGTCTCAATGTAGTGTTCTGGTGTCTCTCTTTATGTAGTGTCTATCTTTATATAGTGTTGTGGTGTCCCAATGTAGTGTTGTGGTGTCTCTCTTTATGTACTGTTGTGGTGTCTCTCTGTATGTAGTGTTGTGGTGTCTCTCTTTATGTTGTGGTGTTGTGCATCCCTCTGTATAGTGTTGTGGTGTCTCTCTTTATACAGTGTTTTGGTTTCTCTCTTATTTAGTTGTGTGGTCTCTCTCTCTTTATGTTGTGGTGTCTCTCTTTATGTTGTGGTGTTGTGCATCCCTCTGTATAGTGTTGTGGTATCTCTCTTTATGTAGTGTTGTGGTGTCTCTCTTGTCGTGATGTGTGTTTTGTCTTACAATTTTAATCCCATCCCTTGTACCCGCAGAAAGCCTTTTGCCTCTTGGCAGGCCGCAATTTGAAAATGGAAATGTGTATTTAATTGACTTGTCTAGTTAAATAAAGGTTAAATAAATAATCATCACCACCATCTTGGCTGTTGTTATTATCAATGCCATCTTGGCTGTTGTGATTATTACCCATAACTTGGCTGTTGTTATCGTGACCACCATCTTGGCAGTTGTTATCATCACTGCCATCTTGGCTGTTGTTATTGTTACTACCATCTTGCTGTTGTTATCATCACTGCCATCTTAGCTGTTGTTATCATCACTACCATCTTGGCTGTTGTTATTATCAATGCCATCTTGGCTGTTGTGATTCTCAAGATGTTACTGTGCTGACAATCACAAAACATAATCATTCACTGTGGTTCACATACGAGGGTTTGATTGCAGAAAATAGCAAAGTCAATCAATATATAAATCAAATGTATTTATAAAGCCCTTTTTACATCAGCAGATGTCACAAAGTGATATATAAAGTGTGTATGTGTATCACGTCCCGACATTGTTGCAGTAATTATATGTAAACATACATCTCTCTAACAATACTGGAGGTTTATAATCACAGGAAATAGAAGAGCAACAACAATTAGTCTCTAATCACCATCATCATCACCACTACCATCGTCATCATAACCATCATCACCACTACCATTGTCTTCATTACCATCATCATCACCACCACTACCATCGTCATCATTAACCTTTCTAGGACTGGGGTTCCGCTAGCGGAACTCCTCCCACATTCCACTGAAAAGGCAGAGCGCGAAATTCAAAAAATATTTTTGAGAAATATTTAACTTTCACACATTAACAAGTCCAATACAGCAAATGAAAGACACACATCTTGTGAATCCAGCCAACATGTCCGATTTTTTAAATGTTTTACAGGGAAAACACAATATATATTTATGTTAGCTCACCAACAAATAGAAAAAAAGCACAGACATTTTTCACAGCACAGGTAGCATGCACAAAATCAACCAAACTAACCTAGAACAAACCAAAGAAACCAAGAAACAACTTAACGTCATTATCATCACCACTACCATCGTCATCATTATCGTCATTATCATCACCACTACCATCGCCATCATTATCATCACCACAACCATCGTCATCATAACCATCTTCATCACCACCACTACCATCGTCATCATAACCATCATTATCACCACTACCATCGTCATCATCATAACCATCATCATCATCACAACCACCATCATCACCACATCCATCATCATCACCTCCACCATCATCACCACAACCATCATCATCAAAACCATCCTCATCACCATCACCATCATCATCACTACCATCATCATCACTACCATCATCATCATAACCATCATCATCACTACCATCATCTTCACAACCACCACCATCATCATCACTACCATCATCATCATAACCATCATCATCACTACCATCATCTTCACAACCACCACCATCATCATCACCATCATCATCATTTTCCCTAATGTTCCTACTCATGAAACTCATTTCTGTCAGTTTATTTCCAGGTTAGATGGTTTGAATCTATCTGAATGACCTGAACCTGAACCTGAAATAATATTGTATGATACTCTTGCCTGCTGGACACAGTAAACTGCATTTAAGCGATTTGACAATATTACTGTTTGGGGAATGTGCAATCATATAAAGTTTCTCTAAGAAACTACTATAACAACTCTTGTAACCAAATTTTACAATTGCCACAATAAGACTAACACTACTACTTTGAATGCTAATGCCAAGTTATTTGCTTTCAAAAACATGATACAACGGTTTTTCTTAACTAGAAAAGCCACTAACTTTGGTATAAAGTAAAACAATTCTGTGATAAATAAGTTACATTCAGTGGATGATTCAGGCTAGAGGATTCCTCCTGGGCTCCCTGAAGTATAAAAAAAAGTTTTTTACTGAGTCTAATGAATATTTTAACTTCCAGAGCAATTACAGCTTTCTAATTTAGAAAGAGCATCGCTGAACTGAAATATGCAAAAGCATCTCAGCCCTTCACCAGCAGTGAGTTGTTTGATTCATTAAGTGACTTACTTTACTAGCCTCTGTCTGTCTGTCTGTCTGTCTGTCTGTCTGTCTGTCTGTCTGTCTGTCTGTCTGTCTGTCTGTCTGTCTGTCTGTCTGTCTGTCTGTCTGTCTGTCCTGGTCTGTCTGCTGCGTCGTCCTGTTCTGTCATTTAGTATTCTTCCCCTGGTGAATTGAGGGCAGTGTCTTTTCGAGCTCCCTGACAGTGTTATCGTGGAGAGAATGTGCCATCATCACTCATCCGTCGTCCGTCCGTCCGTGCTGTCTGTAACGCGCACACCCACACTGCGTGTTATCTGCTTGCAGTCTCTGTGACGTGGCCGAAGGGCGCCTTTGCTGAGGTCTCCCTGTTCACTCATGTCTGTTTACAAACAACAAAAACCGAGAATAAATAAACCACAGAATCAGCGTTTGTTCCTTTTCTCTGACCTACACTGCCTCATTCATCTCAGTCCGCAGTCGAGGCGATGAGTTCACTGCATCACACACAGGCAATCACACACACACACACACGACAACCACACAAATGGCACACACACACAGCACGCACTGGCACACACGTCGACGCACACCACACATGCAGTCACGACAACGCACCCACACAACAGCACAGCACACACAGCACACACAGCAAACAACAACGACCCACAAACGCACGAACACACACACGCAACTGGCACACACACACACACACACACACACACACACACACACACACACACCCACCACACTCACACACAGCACTGGGCGGACAAGCATGCAGCACGCACACAACACATGCCACGACACACGCACACACACAGCACACACACACACCAGCACACACACACACACACACACCAGCGACACACACCCACAACACCCAACACACAACACCCACACACACACAGCACACACACACACACACACACAACAGCACACACACACACATACAGACACGTTCACAACACTACACACACACAGACACGCGTGCACACACGACAGCACACAATCACACACACAGCACACACAGCAGCCACCACAGACACATTCCGGGACATCCGTCAACAACACAAAAGAGCACACAC
>NW_019942813.1:109053-116553 GCF_002910315.2 Salvelinus sp. IW2-2015
GAAATGTTAAAACAATTTCCAAATATTGAATTAAACAAGAGTTCTTGGCATTTGAAAACAGTTATTGGTGCCTGTTTTGTCGTTCCGACTGTTGAAAGGGCGAGGCACATCAACATCTTAGATTCAGCTGGTAACAAAACACATACAGAAAGGACCTCCGATCGATCCCTGACCCCTCTCTCCCCAGTGAGCATGTATCCAATCATGTCCTTCTCTGATTGGGAGTATTCTGGCCAATGCTTGGGAAGTATATGGAAAGCTGGAATTCTACAGGGATTTGGCCCTTGCAGCATGGAAAGAGCAGGAGTAAACTGGATTGCAGGTCCCTCAAAGGATGCACTATGTCTGTGTGTGCGTGTGTGTGTGTGTGTGTGTGTGTGTATGTCTGTCTCTGTGTGTGTGTGAGTGTGTATTTACACATATGCATGTGTGTGTCTGCTTAGACGTGTGTGTGCAGAGTTAAACAGATTGTTGGGCACCAGAGCATGATTTATGCCCCTTCATGGGCAGGACATTTAAATGCAAAGCCAAAGCTTCCAACGCCGGACCACTCAGCTGCAGTCAGGGGTATAAAATCTGCGTGTGTGTGTGTGTGTGTGTCACGTGTGCGTACATGAGGGATATAAAATCAGCTTAATATTGAAAAAGAAAAAAAAATGTCAGTGGTCTATTTCTGGTTCTTGTTGCATATTTTCTGTCCCATTCTGACCAATATTACATTTCCTCTTCCCATTCAACAATGACCAGATATATTTTCCTGGGTTGTTATATCTAGGGAGATTCCTGCAGGGCAGAATTAATTTATTTGGAATTACCATGGATATGTTCCAGAGAGTTGCTAGGATGGAACTCTTTTAGTAAGAGAAAGGCTGTGATGGTGAACATTCAGAACACTGTTCCCTCTGGTCTGAATCTCCTCTCGTCTCGTCTGTGTGTTTATGCGTGAGTGTGCGTGTGTGTGTGTGTGTGTGTGTGTGTGTGTGTGTGTGTGTATATGTGTGTGTGTGTGTGTGTGTGTGACGGGATGACAGCTATAAATAGTTGAGTGTAAATCAAGAAGGATGGCATGAGAAGGACAGGGAACATTCACACATGAAATACGTACTACGAAGAGCGGAGGGCTGTTACCCACTACATTTAAAACACTGACATTTAACTGAAATATTTATTTAACAAGGAAGTCTACAAATGCTTGTGTGTGTGTGTATGTGTATGTATGTGTGTGTTGTGTGTGTGTGTGTGTTCATCTGTTTGTGTATGTATGTGTCCGTGCGTGTGTGTGTGTGTGCGTGCGTGTGTGTGTTCATCTGTTTGTGTATGTATGTGTCCGTGTGTGTGTGTGTGTGCGTGCCTGTGTGTGTGTGTGTGAGTGGCCTCCACAGGTTCTCTCTGAGTCTCTGTTGACTCCGGGCCAGCAGTAGAAAGACTAATGCACCACCTCTAACTTTCACAAGCTGCCTGAAAGATGAATTCACAACAACTTGTTTTGGGCATGTCTCTCTGCCACCACAGTGGCATGGTGCAAGCTTTAACTGTCACCCTCCCTGTTTCCGAGCAAGAGCCACAGATCACTCTCCCTTCCCCTCTCCTCTTTTTCCCTTTCTCACCATACATCCATTATTTTTGTTTGGCAAAGCTGAACCCTAATTTCACAGCTCAGGGAGTGGAGAGCTCAGCTTCTTTGTGGTTACTTAATATCTGAAGGTAAAAGTCTCTTCTCTTTGTTCTATGAGTTGATGAACACACGGCTGCTTTGAAAGACTCGTACGATCGCTGCAAACGCAAGAGAATGTCTGGTTGGATTCATTTTGAATCTCCCTCGGATCAAACCGCTTATAACTGTCAGTGAAGCAGTAAGAAAGGCACATACATACGTAGGTCTGCTTCTTACATATCTCTATCCAGCCTGCCCGTTCAAGATTGACATCGAAACTGTGCGTCTATCCATGACCTGAAGACATTGGGAAATGCCTTCGAAACCAGCCACTAGGGGCAACAGTGAGTAATATTACCATTAAGTATGCATTTTTTTATATATTTTTTTTCACCTTTATTTAACCAGGTAGGCTAGTTGAGAACAAGTTCGCATTTGCAACTGCGACCTGGCCAAGATAAAGCAAAGCAGTGTGACAAAAACAACAACACAGAGTTACATATGGAATAAACAAACATACAGTCATTAATACAATAGAGAAAGTCTATATACAGTGTGTGCAAATGAGGTAGATTAAGGGGGGGTGAGGCAATAAATAGGCCATAGTGGCAAAATTATTACAGTATGTCAAATTAAACACTGGGGTGATAGATGTGCAGAAGATGAGTGTGCAAGTAGCGGTACTGGGGTGCAAAGGAGCAAAATAAATAAAATAAATAACAATATGGTGATGAGGTAGTTGGATGGGTTATTTATAGATGGTCTATTTACAGGTGCAGTGATCTGTGAGCTGCTCTGACAGCTGGTGCTTAAACTAGTGAGTGAGATATGAGTCTCCAGCTTCAGTGATTTTTGCAATTCGTTCAAGTCATTGGCAGCAGAGAACTGGAAGGAAAGGCAGCCGAAGGAGGAATTGGCTTTGGGGGTGACCAGTGAAATATACCTGCTGGAGCACGTGCTGCGGGTGGGTGCTGCTATGGTGACCAGTGAGCTGAGATTAGGCGGGGCATTGGAGATTGAAGGGATGGATGGAATCCTGTCACTCTCGATCAGATACTTATTTGTTGAATCCCATTTGTGGACAATATGTTTTTAAATATATTTAAAAAAATTATTTTTACTATCCCAAAATTAAACCCATATCTTAACTATTAGGAATGAGTGCTTAAACGTAATGTTTATCACTATCCCAAACCTTAACCCTTGTCTTAACCATTAAGAATGAGTACTTAAACTTAATGTTTATCCCTATCCCAAACCTTAACCCTTATCTTAACCATTAAGAATGAGTGCTTAAACGTAATGTTTATCACTATCCCAAACCTTAACCCTTGTCTTAACCATTAAGGATGAGTACTTAAACTTAATGTTTATCCCTATCCCAAACCTTAACCCTTATCTTAACTATTAGGAATGAGTACTTAAACTTAATGTTTATCACTATCCCAAACCTTAACCCTTGTCTTAACCATTAAGNCCAAACCTTAACCCTTATCTTAACTATTAGGAATGAGTACTTAAACTTAATGTTTATCACTATCCCAAACCTTAACCCTTGTCTTAACCATTAAGGATGAGTACTTAAACGTAATGTTTATGCTACACTGGGTCAGTATGGTGTGTGTACAGTAGCTACACTGGGTCAGTATGGTGTGTGTACAGTAGCTACACTGGGTCAGTATGGTGTGTGTACAGTAGCTACACTGGATCAGTATGGTGTGTGTGTGTAGCTACACTGGGTTAATATAGTGTGTGTGTAGCTACACTGGGTCAGTATGGTGTGTCTACAGTAGCTACAATGGGTCAGTATGGTGTGTGTGTGTGTGTTAGCACTACTGGGCCTGACTTGTAATCCCATTCATGTCTGAGGATCTCTGTCATTGTCATTCTGTGGTGTACATATGTCTCCTCCTGCTGCTCTTTGGGACATTTTATTTGCTGCAATGGCCCAAGGTCTCTGTGATTGATAGCATCGGTGCCAGCTTCTCTCAGCGTTTTATAGAACGTCCACCACTTAGATTGGTTGGTGCACGCACACGCACACGCACACGCACACGCACACGCACACACACACAACCACACACACAACACACACAAACACACACACACACACACACACCACATCCAGAGGTCAGATAGGCATCTGTCTCCTGTCTTCGATGACCTGTTTTTACAGCTTTTCGGCTGAATGTGAAATGGAAATGAGAAGTTGAACGTATGTATGGTGTGTGTGTGTGTGTGTGTGTGTGTGTTGTTTTGTGTGTGTGTGTGTGTGTGTTTGGGAGAAGGGGAGAGGGGGAGAGGGGGGAGAGGTGGCAACAGTCGACAGATCAACAGAAGACAGACAGACAGACAGACAGACAGACAGACAGACAGACAGACAGACAGACAGACAGACAGACAGACAGACAGACAGACAGACAGACAGACAGAAACCTGTACTTTTTTGTTACGAAGCAAATCTCTTTATTCTCCAGCCAAGTATAGTTTCTGCAGAGAATATATTTTGTATTCAGCATATTAAGAAATGTTGCCTCTTCATAAATATTAAACATGTTCATTTGGATTGAGTTGTGATAGAGCCTCTTTCTTTTCCATTACCTGCACTGTAGAAATCTAATTTAAACTAAACTATTGGACTTCTAAATGTGATGAGCCTCTGTGCCTTTAATGCCACTGTTTAGGAGCCAGACTGAGCTCTTAGTGTTGGTTCCAGGAGTAGAGGAATACATTACTGATCGCTGATCAAAACCGCTAAAACATATCGCTCTCTTTCCCACACAAAAAAAGAAAAAATACATATATTATTCACCCTCCAACTTGGAGAGGCTGAGGGGGTGGTATGAGTTGAAAGCGCTCATGTCTTATCTACACTACCAGGAAATATGCTAATTTGTTGTTGTAAATAATGTGTATCTCTGGCCAGGAGGGGAAGAGGTCAACCCAAATAACGTCTCCCTGAGGAGGAACTACTGAAGACGGAGAGGAAGAGAGAGGTCATGGGGAGAACACACACAGGGAAAAATATACTTTAGATGTTTTATGAATTATGCATGAATGGTTATAGAAGATCTGCCAGAAAGATTCACCTACATTTTCATAGTCTTTACTAGAAAGGCATTAAGGAGTAAAAGGAGGAAGGAGGGTGATAGACGGAGGAAAAGAGAGGTAGAAGGAGCAGACATGCAGTATATGTAGAAAGATGGGGAGAGTTGAGGTTATGACTGGTGGGCCTAGTAGCACTGGTGTATGCGTGCAGTGTTGGACGAATGTGTTTTGACAGCTGTGAGGTAAGAATGTGCAAATCAACAAATTAGTGTCAACGGGAGCAGTCAGTGTGGGTGAACAACCATTAATATGGAACGAGGAATTAGAATAGACTGCATCTGGCCTTAAAAGAAGCATCACCAGCGTGATTCACAGGCCAGCCATGACTAAAATAGGACTCACATCTTCTAGAAGGTTTTTAAAGGCGAGATCAGGAGAGTCAGACATCTCAGTCGGGGTAACTTTGCTACTCGCCATATGATGAACTGGACCACCCACTTGTGCTCTATCTTGTTAGAAGAAAAATATTACTATATTGAGAGAATTTCTACAGTGCCTTGCAAAAGTATTCATCGCCCTAGGCATTTTTCCTCTTTTGTTGCATTACAACCTGTAATTTGAATGGATTTTTATTTGGATTTAATGTAATGGACATACACAAAATTGTCCAAGTTGGTGAAGTAAAATGAAAAAAATAACTTGTTTCAAAAAAACATTAAAAATGTAAAACAGAAAAGTGGTGTGTGCATATGTATTCACCACCTTTGCTATGAAGCCCCTAAATAAGATCTGGTGCAATCGAATAACTTCAGAAGTCACATAAGTCGTAAAATAAAGTACACCTGTGTGCATTCTAAGTGTCACATGATCTGTCACATGATCTCAGCATATATACACTGTTCTGAAAGGCCCCAGTGTCACGCCCTGACTTTAGTTATATTTGTTTTCTTTATTTGTTGGTTAGGTCAGGGTGTGACAAGGGTGGTTTGTTTAGTTTTTGTATTGTCTAGGGGTTTTTGTCTTGTCTAGGGGTTTTGTTTATCTATGGGGATTTGGTATGGTCTAGGGGATTGTAGGTTTATGGTGGCCTGAATTGGTTCCCAATCAGAGACAGCTGTTTCTCGTTGTCTCTGATTGGGGAGCCTATTTAGGTTGCCATTTCCATGTTGGTTTTGTGGGTAGTTGTTTTCTGTTTGTGTGAGTACCTGACAGAACTGTTGCGTTTTGTTCCACTTTTGTTTTTTGTTTCAGTGTTCAGGTTATAATAAAAATCATGAACACGTACTACGCTGCGCTTTGGTCTACTCCTTCTTCCTCGGACGAACATCGTTACACCGAGAGTCTGCAACACCACTAAGCATGGGGCACCACCAAGCAAGCGGCACCATGAAGACCAAGGAGTACTCTGAACAGGTCAGGGACAAAGTTGTGGAGAATTACAGATCAGGGTTTGGTCATAGAAACCTATCTGAAACTTTGAACATCCCACGGAGCACCATTAAATCCATCAATAAAAAATGGAAGAATGTGGCACCACAACAAACCTGCCAAGAGAGGGCCACCCACCAAACTCATGGACCAGGCAAGGAGGGAATTAATCAGAGAGGCAACAAAGAGACCAAAGATAACCCTGAAGGAGCTGCAAAGCTCCACAGCGAAGATTGGAGCATCGGTCCATAGGACCACTTTAAGCCGTACACTCCGCAGAGCTGGGCTTTACGGAAGAGTGGCCAGAAAAAAAGCCATTGCTTAAATAAAAAAAATAAGCAAACACGTTTGGTCTTCTCCAAATTAGGCATGTGGGAGACCCCAAACATGAGGAAGAATGTACTCTGGTCAAATGAGACTAAAATTTAGCTTTTTGGTCATCAAGGAAAATTCTATGTCTGATGCGAACCCAACACCTATCATCACCCCAAGAACACCATCCCCACAGTGAATCATGGTGGTAGCCGCAACATGCTGTGGGGATGTTTTCATCTGCAGGGACTGGGAAACTGGTCAGAATTGAAGGAATGACAGATGGCGCTAAATACAGGGAAATTATTAAGGGAAATCTGTTTTAGTCTTGCACAGATTTCAGACTGGGACGGAGGTTCACCTTCCAGCAGGACAATGACCCTAAGCATACTGCTAAAGCAACACTTGAGTGGTTTAAGGGGAAGGAGCTGGAGCAGTTTTGCCTTGAAGAACGGGCAAAAATCCCAGTGGCTAGATGTGTCAAGCTTATAGAGAAATACCCCAAGGGACTTGCAGTTGTTATGGCTGCAAAAGGTGGCTCTACAAAGTATTGACTTTGAGGGGGTGAATAGTTATGCATGCTCAAGTTTTTTTTTTGGTCTTATTTCCTGTTTGTTTCACAATAAAAAAAATGTTGCATCTTCAAAGTGGTAGGCTTTGAAGTGAACTTTCAAAGTGGTAGGTTTTGTAAATCAAATGATACAAACCCACCCCAAAAAAGATATTTTAATTCAAGGTTGTAAGGCAACAAAATAGGAAAAATGCCAAGGGGGGGTGAATACTTTCGCAAGCTACTGTATCCAGAAAAAGATTACTATATCGAAAGAATTTCTATCCAGGAATGAATTACTATATTGAGAGAATATCAGGTATGAAGTTAAACCCCAGATGCAGACAACTTCAAATGAACAATGGTTTAATAATCCAACAGGGGCAGGCAATAGACAGGTCAAGGCAGGCAGGGGTCAGTAAACCAGAGGTGGGGCAACGGTACCGGACGGCAGGCAGGCTCAGGGTCAGGGTAGGCAGAGGTCAATCATACAGTGGGGCAACGGTAC
>NW_019942813.1:121553-133429 GCF_002910315.2 Salvelinus sp. IW2-2015
TTTTTTTTTACCCCCTTTTCTCCCCAATTCCGTGGTATCCAATCGCTAGTAATTACTATCTTGTCTCATCGCTACAACTCCCGTACGGGCTCGGGAGAGACGAAGGTCGAAAGCCATGCGTCCTCCGAAACACAATCCAACCAAGCCGCACAGCTTCTTAACACAGCGCGCCTCCAACCCGGAAGCCAGCCGCACCAATGTGTTAGAGGAAACACCGTGCACCTGGCTCCCTTGGTTAGCGTGCACTGCTCCCGGCCCGCCACAGGAGTCACTGGTGCACAATGAGACAAGGAAATCCCTTCCGGCCAAACCCGGACGACGCTAGGCCAATTGTGCGTCGCCCCACGGACCTCCTGGTCGCGGCCGGCTGCGACAGAGCCTGGGCGCAAACCCAGAGTCTCTGGTGGCGCAGCTAGCGCTGCGATGCAGTGCCCTAGACCACTGCGCCACCCGGGAGGCCTCAATTTAACAACTCTATTCGTATTTAAAGATGGCATACACATTTGCTATTAAGTCACATGACAGATTACGAGTTCCAGAAGACATTTCTGCCCAAAAATGGATTTTGATTGTAAAAGAAAACATGTGTAATGCCTGTGAGGTAGTGATGTGCGACTAGGCTTGCGCATTTTGGGGAATATTCAGAGGTGGAAACTTTGCGTGGGAAATAACGGGAATATATGGGAATTAACGGGAATATATGGGAATTAACGGCAATATATGGGAATTACCGGCAATATATGGGAATTACCGGCAATATATGGGAATTAACGGCAATATATGCACATTAATATTAATACCATTTAAATGTAGATGTTTTTTGCATTGGATATATTTACCATATCATATGGAGACAGAAACATAAACCTTTAACCTCATCATAAGTAGGCATAATGTGGTTGTCTCCCTCTTAGGCTTCCATGTCTTTTCCCTGGACCTCCTCAATGTCCACCTCTTGAACATAAGACTCTGAGGCCTCATCTTCACTGTCACTTTCCAACCTTGTTGAGGATGGTTTGTTGCCGATGCATGCTTGGTGTGTGTGACTGCCAAGAACCTTGCCCTCATCCAGGCCAAAGTGGCGAGACATGGTAGTGATGACACCATAGGCCTTGTTGATCTCTGCACTAGACAGGATTGTCTTGCCAGAATACTTGGGGTTCAACATGTACTTGAATGGACTTCAGGCAGAAGTCTTCACGCTTTTTTATGTATTTCTGCTTGGAGCAACAGTGAAGTGGGCAGGGCAGTACAGATTTATTCTTATGGCATTGTCTCCCTCAATCTGTGCAATGGCTACTGCTATAGGTTTCAGGAGTTTCAGGTTGCTTACCACTCTCTCCCAAAATACATCATCCAGGAAGATCCTCTTGATGGGGCTGTCCATATTGGCAGACTGTGATATGGCAATTTCTTGGAGAGACTCCTTCCCCTCCAGGAGACTGTCAAACATGATGACAACACCACCCCAATGGGTTTTGCTGGGCAGCTTCAATGTGGTGCTCTTATCCTTCTCACTTTGCTTGACGAGGTAGATTGCTGCTATAACTTGATTACCCTTCACATACCTAACCATTTCCTTGGCTCTCTTGTAGAGTGTATCCATTGTTTTCAGTGCCATGATGTCCTTGAGGAGCAGATTCAATGCATGAGCAGCACAGCCAATGGGTCTGATGTGAGGGTAGGCCTCCTCCACATTAGACCAAGCAGCCTTCATGTTCGCAGCATTGTCTGTCACCAGTGCAAATACCTTCTGTGGTCCAAGGTCATTGATGACTGCCTTCAGCTCATCTGCAATGTGGCTGTTGTCCCTTGTGCTCTTGTAGAATACTGGTTGAGGGGTGGAGAAGATGTAGTTAATTATTTGTTGCCCATGAATATTCGACCACCCATCAATAGATGATTGCAATACAGTCTGCTTTCTCTATGATTTGCTTTACCTTCACTTGAACTCTGTCGAACTCTGCATTCAGCAAACGAGTAGATCAAGCATGTCTGGTTGGAGGGGTGTATGCTGGGCGAAGAACATTCAGAAATCTCTTCCAATACACATTACCTGTGAGCATCAGAGGTGACCCAGTTGCATACACAGCTCGAGCAAGACATTCATCAGCATTTATCTGACTACGTTCCTCCATTGCGTCAAAACAACTTCTGGGATAAATACTTCTGATTCCAGGAGGACCGTGAGCTGTTGCTATCGGTAAGGTGTCTGATTCATCATTTTCACCTCGAATAGAAGTAGAGGGACTTTTGTCAGAGGTTGCTTGTTGTGAGCACTGAGGGAACTTTATGCACATGGCCAGATGATTCTACATCATGGTTGCATTCTTCACATATGATTTGGCACAGTATTTGCAAATGTACACAGCTTTTCCTTCAACATTAGCTGCAGTGAAATGTCTCCAAACGTCAGATAGTGAGTGCCCGTGGCATTTTCCTGTAAAGATTAGAATTTTTTTGTTTTTTTAACCAACAAATATAATTTCATGCACAGATAAATAGTTAAGCTGTTACATTGAACAACTCCTTTGTAAGATACATGTTTAAAATGGAACATGTATGGGAACAGGTGAATTAACACTCCTCAGTTAGCAGGCTCAAGCAAGCTAAAACCCACATGGTAGCAAAATCTAACTAGCAGAAATTGTTAACAAGTTAGAAATGATTTAAACCCACTTCACTGTAGGTTACTATTTACTAGTTAACAAAAATCATGTATGTCATTTAAAATATATTCACCCTACCCAGTATTGTAATCAAAACTTACCAGAAAGCATGTAGTCCTTGGCTCAGACAGTGTAGTAGTGTTGGGCTCAATAGCATCTCATTAGTGTGCCATATCTTGAGAATCAGCTGTACATGTGATGGAAGAATGCACTGTGCCTTGTGCATGGAAGAATGCACTGTGCCTGTGATGGAAGAATGCACTGTGCATGTGATGGAAGAATGCACTGTGCCTGTGATGGAAGAATGCACTGTGCCTGTGATGGAAGAATGCACTGTGCATGTGATGGAAGAATGCACTGTGCATGTGATGGAAGAATGCACTGTGTCTGTGATGGAAGAATGCACTGTGCCTGTGATGGAAGAATGCACTGTGCATGTGATGGAAGAATGCACTGTGCATGTGATGGAAGAATGCACTGTGCCTGTGATGAAGAATGCACTGTGCCTGTGATGGAAGAATGCACTGTGCATGTGATGGAAGAATGCACTGTGCCTGTGATGGAAGAAAGCAATGTGCATGTGATGGAAGAATGCACTGTGCCTGTGATGGAAGAATGCACTGTGCATGTGATGGAAGAATGCACTGTGCATGTGATGGAAGGAATGCACTGTGGCATGTGATGGAAGAATGCACTGTGCCTGTGATGGAAGAATGCACTGTGCCTGTGATGGAAGAATGCACTGTGCATGTGATGGAAGAATGCACTGTGCCTGTGATGGAAGAATGCAATGTGCATGTGATGGAAGAATGCAATGTGCATGTGATGGAAGAATGCAATGTGCATGTAGAGGGCTGCAATTCCATTGAATTGGGGATAGTTTAACCAAAATGTGCCACAAGACATAAAATTGCCTTATTTGTATCCCACAAAGAAAGATTCACTGTTATAATTAACTTTTTTTATGAATTTAAGCAACATTTCCCAAATTCCCGGGCTTATTAACCTCCCATGGAAAATTTCCAGAAAAATTCTGGAAATTTACCGGAAAGTTTATGACCCTTTGCAACCCTACGTGCGACATATGCCTAGCGTCTTGAAACAGACCACATACAGTATGGGGGTGAAGTGAGATACCCAATGGGGTGGACCATACTTTTCTCACCAATGGTTTTGAAAAAACGAAAATGGAAATATCCTTCATCACTACGACATTTGATTAATGAAATGTATTATTTGAATATTGAAAAGGTGTGGGCTTTGGAGAAAAATAGAACAGTGTAATTTGAGGCCATATGGCATAGAGTGCTACAAGCACTGGACAATTCCAGGGGCTGAAGGATGAGGGGATTGTGGTTGTGAGACATGCGTGATGTGTATGCTTGTGGTGGCAACATATGGGTCTGAGCAGGTGTGATACAATTGATGTTTGTTGAAAATGTGTGTTCATCTGTTTATTGTCTTTTGTTTATTTATGGTTGTTATTGTTTGAGAAAAAAAATGTGTACAAAAAAACTTAGCAGCTGCTTCCTAGCACTCTTTCCATAGGTGACCTGTCAGCAGACAACTGTATCTCCACTCCCTGGCACACAGAAGGAAGATCATTCATATATAGGCTGAACAACAGGGGCCCAAGGATGGACCCCAGGGGGGCACTCCTTTGTTGCACCTCCTTGGTGGTGACAGGTCATTGTTCATTGACGCTTTGGATCCGGTCAGCTACATAGGAATCCATCTAGTCCTTTTGCGAGAGGTTAAAACTGGAGAGTTGGAAGAGAATGCATTTATAGTTGACGGTGTCAAACACCTTCCGTAGGTCAGATCACCACCCCTACCATGCCTCCTTTATCCATCTCCTCCTTGTTCATCTCTAGGAGATAGCAACGTGCTTTCTCTGTCGAGTGGTTCACCCTAAACCCAAACTGCATGCGCTCATTTGAGGTAGATATGTACATCGCGTAGGCAGGGGTAAAGTGACTAGGCACCAGGATATATGATAAAAAAGTAATACAAAATAAGAAGCAGCTTATATGCTGGGTGTATATGTCATAGAAATAGAACAGGCTTGGAAGCTCTAACCCTGGCAATTATACTGGTAAACTAATGGGTATGTGTAAAATTGCAATGGCTGCCTGGTATTGTGATGCAATTACCCACGTTAATGTGGAGGAACGTTCTATAAACTCTAGCTGGATTGCCATGCTAATGTACACTGAGTGTACAAAACCTAAGAAACACTTTCCTAATATTTAGTTGCGCTCCCTTTAGCCCTCACAACAGCCTCAATTCGTCGGGACACGGACACATGTCTAAAGCATTCCACAGGGATGCTGGAGAGTGTTGACTCCAATGCTTCCCTCAGTTGTGTCAAGTTGACTGGATATCCTTTGGGTGGTGGACCATTCTTGATACACATGGGAAACTGTACTAACAGCTGTGTTCCAGAACTCACCCTGCAGTGTATCAGAACACCCCCTGTAGTGTTCCAGAATTCACCCTGCAGTGTTCCACAACTCACCCTGCATTGTCCAAAACTTCCCTGCAGTGTTACAGAACTCACCCTGCAGTGTTCCAGAACTCCCCTTGCAGTGTTACAGAACTCCCCTTGCAGTGTTCCAGAACTCCCCTTGCAGTGTTCCAGAACTCCCCTGCAGTGTTACAGAATCCTCTGCGTTTACAGCTCCCCTGCAGTGTTCCGAATCACCCTGCAGTGTTACAGAACTCCTGCAGTGTTCCAGAAGACTCCCCTGCAGTGTTCCAGAACTCCCCTGCAGTGTTCGAACTCCCCTATGCAGTGTTCCAGAACTCCCTTGCAGTGTTCCAGAACTCGCCTTCAGTGTTCCAAAGAACTCCCTTGCAGTGTTTCCAGAACTCTCCCTCTGCAGTGTTTCAGAACTCCACTGCAGTGTTCCAGAACTCCCCCTGCAGTGTTCCGAACTCCCCTGTGTGTTCCGAACTCCCCTGCAGTCGTTCCCCTGAGTGTTGATCCCTGCAGTGTTCCACTCCCCTGTAGGTGTTCCAGAACTCCCCCTGCAGTTTCTCCGATCTCCCCTGTAGTGTTCCAAATCCCCTGCAGTGTTCCAGAACTCTGCAGTGTTTCAGAACTCACCTGCAGTGTTCAGAACTCCCCTTGCAGTGTTCCAGAACTCCCTGCAGTGTACCAGAACTCCCCCTGCAGTGTTCCAGAACTCCCCTTGACAGTGTTCCAGAACTCCCCCTGCAGTGTTCCAGAACTCCCCCTGCAGTGTTCCCGAACTCCCCTGTAGTGTTCCAGAACTCCCCTGCAGTGTTCCCGAACTCCTACTGTAGTGTTCCAGAATTCCCCCTGCAGTGTCCGAACCCCCTGTAGTGTTCCAGAACTCCCCCTTGCACGTGTTCCGACTCCGCCCTGTGTTGTTCCAGAACTCCCCTTGCAGTGTTCAATCCCCCTGCAGTGTTCCAGAACTCCCCTTGCAGTGTTCCGGAAACTCCCCTTGCAGTTGTTCCAGACCTCCCTGAGGTTGTGAGTGTTCCAGAACTCCCTTGCAGTGTTCCGAACCCCCTGCAGTGTTCCAGAATCCCCCTTCAGTGGTCCCATGACTCCCCTGTAGTGTTTCAGAACTCCCCTGCGTGTTTCCGCTCCCTGCAGCCATGTTCCAGAACTCCCCTGCAGTGTTCCCGACTCCCTGCATGTTCAGATCCCCCTGCAGTGTTCCAGAACTCCCCTTGCATGTGTTCCTGCTCCCCTTCAGTGTTCCAGAACTCCCCTGCGTGTTCACGAAGCTCCCTGCGCGTTCCAGACTCCCCTGTAGTGTTCCAGAACTCCCCTGCAGTGTTCCTGAACTCCCCTGCAGTGTTCCAGAACTCCCCCTGCAGTGTTCCCGAACTCCCCCTGTAGTGTTCCAGAACTCCCCCTGCAGTGTCCAGAACTCCCCTGCAGTGTTCCAGAAGTCCCCTGCAGTGTTCCAGAACTCACCCTGCAGTGTTCCAGAACTCACCCTGCATTGTTCCAGAATTCCCCCTACGGTGTTCCAGAACTCAACCTGCAGTTTTCTGGTGCTAATGCCTGTTCTATTGTCTTTCCAGGGTTGCCTCTCAGGGTTGTGTTTACTCTGGATATTCCTGCTGGGATGTGCTAAGGTCAGAATGGAGAATTACACAGAGATAGGGAAGCGTTACTAGGCTATTGAGTCATCATTGGCCCAAGTCATAAAGTATTAAAGTCCACCCCCCTGGAGTGGGCTGTGTAGGTTAACCATGGTATCCCTCCTCCACTCATTTTTAAACTTCCCCTCTTGTGGGCTGTGTAGGTTAACCATGGTATCCCTCCACCACTCATTTTTAACTTTCCCGTCTTGTGGGCTGTGTAGGACCTCTCTGGGATAGGTGGGACAATTGCGTCCCACTTGGCCAAAAGCCAGGGAAAATGCAGAGTGCCAAATTCAAATAAAATTATATAAAAATCAAACTTTCATTAAATCACACATGTAAGATACCAAATTAAAGCTACACTCGTTGTGAATCCAGCCAACATGTCAGATTTTAAAAAGGCTTTTCTCCGAAAGCATAAGATGCTATTATCTGATGAATGCACAACAGTAAACAAAGAGAGTGTAGCATATTTCAACCCTGCAGGCGCAACACAAAACGTAGAAATAAAATATAAATCATGCCTTATCTTTGACGAGCTTCTTTTGTTGGCACTCCAATATGTCCCATAAACATCACAAATGGTCATTTTGTTCAATTAATTCCGTCCATATATATCCAAAATGTCCATTTATTTGGCGTGTTTGATCCAGAAAAATCAGCTTCCAATTTGGGCAACGTCACTACAAAATATCTCAAAAGATACGTGTAAACTTTGCCAAAACATTTCAAACTACTTTTGTAATACAACGTTAGGTATTATTAAACGTTAATAATCGATCAAATTGAAGACGGGTCTATCTCTTTCAATACAGGAGGACAACAAACTAACGCTACTTTTCTAGTCTTGCGTAACTCTCAAACAGTACACATAACGTTACACTGATTCAAGATGGCCGTACTTCTTCATTGCACAAAGGAATAACCTCACCAATTTCCAAAGACTGGTGACATCCAGTGGAAGCGGTAGGAACTGCAAACAAGTCCCTTAGAAATCTAGTATCCCAATGAACACTCATTGAACAGACAGTGACCTAAAAAAAAAAAGAATCTGAATGGTTTGTCCTCGGGGTTTTGCCTGCTACATATGTTCTGTTATTCTCACAGACATGATTCAAACAGTTTAAGAAATTTCAGAATGTTTTCTATCCAAATCTACTAATAATATGCATATCTTATATTCTGGGGATGAGTAGAAGGAAGTTGAAATTGGGCATGCTATTTGTCCAAAAGTGAAAATGCTGCCATCTATCCTAGAGAAGTTAACCATGGTATCCCTCCACCACTTATTTTACCTTGGCCCTCTTGTGGGCTGTGTAGGTTAACCATGGTATCCCTCCACCACTCCGTTACCTTATTATTTCTCTAAGTGGAACAGAACTATTTTTACAGCCCATTTCCTATCCGGAAGTGAGATTTCCAAAATGGATGTCGCTCTTCAAGACCTTGTCTATAAAAGGGCATGTCACTTAGGACTGTAGAAACACGTCATACGCCTTCCTCTGGGTGTGTGCGGAAGTGAGAGCAGAAATGACTTGATTATCTCGTCTGGGATTGAACACAACCTCTTGGAGTGAGACTTGCGCACTTTATTTTTTTTTCTGGGCGCGAAGTAGGACCTGGACTCGGCTCCTGGAAAACACTTGTTAAAGGTGAAATATGATCTCTGGCTTCGATTTTATTTGATACATGTCACAATATCATCCTAAAGTATGTTTTTTCAATATAGTTTAATTAATATTATTGAAATTTATTCTGGACTTTAGACGTGATGCGACGCAAGAATTTTGTCAAGATGAGAGGTAGCGCCGCACTGCACGTGTGCTTGCTAATTCAAGAGGGAAATCGTTCATTCTGGATCGAAATAAAGACGTTTCTGAACAAAGGACCCCTTGGAGACACATTCTGATGGAAGATCAACAAAGATAAGGACCCAATTTGGAGTGCTTTTTCATATATCTGTCGAACTGTGCTATGCGTACCGTTTGACTAGAATCAATGCTACTGTGTGCTAGCTATTGTAGTAAGCTAATATAACGTATATATTGTGTTTTCGCTGTAAAACACTTCAAAAATCGAGAAAATATTGGCTCTATTCACAAGATCTTTGTCTTTCATTAGCTATCCACCATATATGTTCTGAAATGTTTTATGATGTGTAATTAGTAGTTGACGTTGGTGTCTGTATTTTCTCTGGCTACTCCCGTGCGATTTCTGACTGTAGCTATGATGGAGCAGTAATGTAAAACTGATTTTATAGCTAAAATAGTGCACATTTTTTGAACAAACAATAGATTTATTGTGTAACATGTTATAGGACTGTCATCTGAGGTAGTTTTTTCTAGGTTATTTAGGTTGGGTTCTAGGTTAGTTAGGTTGGCTTGTGCATGCTACTTGCATCCTACTTTGTGCTGTAAAAATGTCTGTCCTCCTTTTGTTATTGTGGTGAGCTAACATAAATATATGTGGTGTTTTCTCTGTAAAACATTTAAAAAATCGGACATGTTGGCTGGATTGACAAGATGTTTATCTTTCAAATGCTGTATTGGACTTGTTAATGTGTGAAAGTTAAATATTTAAAAAAATAGATTTTGAATTTCGCGCCCTGCACTTGAGCTGGATGTTGTCATGGTGTACCGGCGACGGGCTGCAGCCATAACAGGTACACAGCCACAACGAGGGGAACGTTAAAAATGAGTGGTGGAGGGATACCATGGTTAACTACCACAAGCCCACAGGAGGAGAAAGGTAACGAGTGGTGGAGGGATACCATGGTTAACCTACACAGCCCACAGGAGGGGCAAGGTAACGGAGTGGTGGAGGGATACCATGGTTAACCTTTTCTCAAATATAGGGGGTGCTGTTTCAAATTAGCATTTATCGTCTCCAAATTAAACTGCCTCATACTCAATTCTTGCTCGTACAATATGCATATTTAGTTATTATTGGATAGAAAACACTCTCTAGTTTTATAGCCGTTTGAATTATGTCTCTGAGTGAAACAGAACCCATTCTACAGCACTTTTCCTGATATGGAGTGAGATTTCAGACATTTTGGCCTCTGGTCCCAGGTCAGTTTTAAAGTCCCTGTAAATCTCTATGAGGATACAAACACTGCCCATGCCTTCCTCTAGATGTCAGTAAGAGGTGACAATTTTGAATGGAGTCGATTGCGCAATCAGGGCCAGTATAAACAAGAAAAGACCGATGTACGTTCTTTTCCCGCTGCGCCTCACGCAAGAAGGACGTCGGACTCTCTCTCTTTCCAAGCGTTGGTTTAGCCACTTATATATCGCCGGTCATGTTTTTACGTTATAGGTGTTAAAACATTCATAAGGTAGTTAATTTAAACCGTTTTATAGCAATTTATATCCGTTTAGTGCGATTTTGAGGCATTGCTTTGTGATGCACATTGAAGCACCGGGCACGTTTCGGGGTCCCGGTCGAACGTTAGTGGGCATTTCGACGGACAAGAGGACAGCTTTCGACCAAAGAAGATTAGACCCAAGAAAGGATACATTGCCCAAGATACTGATGGAAGAACAGCTCACAGTAAGAACTATTTATGATGATAAATCGCTGTTCTGTTGAAAATTTTAAACGCATATGTCGCCATTTTGTTATGTGTAGCTTCGCTTGGCGGACCCGGTATTGCACAGTACGGATAATTTTACAAATGTAAGTCAGCGATTGCATTAAGAACTAATTTGTCTTTCGATTCCTGTCAACCCTGTATTTTTTAGTCAAGTTTATGATTAGCTATCGATTAGACTAGATCACTCAAATATAGCGCCCGACATTTTCAGGGCAGTTTTGCTAGTTTCTCATTGTATAACCACGTTTTTTTGTGGCTAAATATGCACATTTTCGAACAAACTCTATATGTATTTTGTAATATGATTTACAGGAGTGTCATCGGAGAATTCTGAGAAGGTTAGTGAAAAAATTATATAATTTTGGTGATCATAACGTTATCGCTCCCTTGCCTTTGATTCATGCTGGGTAACGTTTGCACATGTGGTATGCTAATATAACGATTTATTGTGTTTTCGCTGTAAAACGCTTAGAAAATCTGAAATATTGTCTGAATTCACAAGATCTGTGTCTTTCCATTGCTATGCTTTGTCTATTTTTATGAAATGTTTTATGATGAGTAAATTGGTAATACACGTTGCTCTCTGTATTTATTCTAGTCGAGTTGTGATGGTGGTGCAATTGTAAACTATGATTTCTACCTGAAATATGCACATTTTTCTAACAAAAACTATCTCTATACAATAATATGTTATCAGACTGTCATCTGATGAGTTTTTTTCTTGGTTAGTGGCTATCAATATCTTATTTGGCCGAATGGGTGATAGCTACTGGTGGAGAGAAAAGGGTGGACAAAAGAAAAATTGTGTCTTTTGCTAACGTGGTTAGCTAATAGATTTACATATTGTGTCTTCCCTGTAAAAACATTTTAAAAATCAGAAATGATGTGGATTCACAGAAGTGGATCTTTCATCTGGTATCTTGGACTTGTGATTGAATGATATTTAGATGCTACTATTTTACTTGTGAGCGCTATGCTAGCTATGCTATTCAGCTTTTTTACTGGTGGGGGGTGGGGGGTGCTCCGGATCCGGGTTTCTGACTCGTTAGAAGTTAACCTACAAAGCCTATAGGAGGGGCAAGGTAACGGAGTGGTGGAGGATACCATGGTTAACCTACACAGCCCACAGGAGAGGCAAGGTAAAGAAGTGGTTTAGGGATACCATGGTTAACCTACACAGCTCACAGGAGAGACAAGGTAAAGAAGTGGTGGAGGGATACATGTTTAACTACACAGCTCACAGGAGGGGCCAAGGTAACGGAGTGGTTGGAGGGATACCATGGTTACCTCTACACAGCTCACAAGAGGGCCAGGTAAAGAAGTGGTGGAGGGATACCATGGTTAACCTACACAGCTCACAGGAGGGGCAAGGTAAAGAAGTGGTGGGGATACCATGGTTAACTACACAACCCCACAAGAGGGCCAAGGTAATGAAGTGGTGGAGGGATACCATGGTTTAACTCTACACAGCTCACAAGAGGGGC
>NW_019942813.1:133454-149970 GCF_002910315.2 Salvelinus sp. IW2-2015
GCACACACACACACCACACACACACACACACACACACACACACACACACACACACAACACACACACACACACACACACCACACACACACACACACACACACACACACACCACACACACACACACACACACACACACACACACACACACACACACACACACACACACACACACACACACACAAGCAAACAGTCAACCAGCAGGAGCATGCTGGAATGCCTAGATTGCACACACCGCCCACGGCCATCATTGAACACCCACTGCTCCCATCACATCACCTAGGAGTGTGTCCCCGGCACTGTCTTCTACAATTTCCATATAGACAAACTACTGTACTAACACACACACACACACCACACACACACACACACACACACACACACACACACACACACACACACACACACACATAAATAGACATACACGCAGAGTCTAATGCTGTTCTCTTTGACATACAAATGAGCCACTTCAAAGGTGTTCTCTGAGAAAGCTTCTGCCTCTGATACCTTAAACAACTCCCCAGTGTCTCTGTCATTCTAACTTCCCCCACCTCAACAAACTACACTGATTGGTCCCTGTCTGAACCAGTGGAAGTGTGTCTGTGAGTATGTGTGGAAGTGAGATTCTTACTTATATTAGTGTGCTCATGGTTAGTAAGACGGATATATATATATATAATAGAGAGAGAGAGAGAGAGAGAGAGAGAGCAGAGAGAGAGAGAGAGAGAGAGAGAGAGAGAGAGAGAGAGAGAGAGAGAGAGAGAGAGAGAGAGAGAGAGAGAGAGAGAGAGAGAGAGAGAGAGAGAGAAGAGAGAGAGAGAGAGAGAGAGAGAGAGAGAGAGAGAGAGATGAAATCAATGACAGGGGAACAGAAAGAGAATAAAAAGGGGAGTGTGATGAAGGATAGTTAAATGAATTTCAACTTAAAAACAATGGGAGTGCGTGGTGGAGGTTCACCTACTGTCACGATCGTCAATGGGAAGAGAGAGGACCAAGGCGCAGCGTGTGGGAAAATACATCTTCTCTTTATTAGAAGAAGACAACGGAACAAAACAAAAAACAGACGAACGTGAAGCTATCAAAGACTAAGTGCAAACATGCAACATAGACACAGACATAGACAATTACCCACAAATGCATGATGCCTATGGCTGCCTTAAATATGGCTCCCAATCAGAGACAAATGAAAGACATCTGTCTCTGATTGAGAACCACTCAGGCAACCATAGACATACCTAGAAACATTCACTCAACCATAGACACACCTAGAAACATTCACTCAACACAAACCATACACTAAACCCAACACCCCCTTACCATATAACCACCTAAAACACAAACATTCCCCATGTCACACCCTGACCTAACTACAATAATAAAGAAAACAAAGAATACTAAGGCCAGGGCGTGACACCTACACAGCTCACAGGAGGAGAAAGGGAACGGAGGTGGTGGAGGGATACCATGGTTAACCTACACAGCCCACAGGAGAGGCAAGGTAAAGAAGTGGTGGAGGGATACCATGGTTAACCTACACAGCCCACAAGAGGGAAAGTTAAAAATGAGTGGTGGAAGGATACCATGGTTAACCTACACAGCCCACAAGAGGGGCCAAGGTGACGGAGTGGTGGAGGGATACCATGGTTAACCTACACAGCCCACACTAGGGAAAGTAAAACATGAGTGGTGGAGCATACCATGGTTAACCTACACAGCCCACAGGAGGAGAAAGGTACACGAGTGGTGGAGGGATACCATGGTAAACTTGTTTATGGCTGCAGGGCGTATTGAAAAACGGAAATATGTGCCAATTTTCAAACGGCCTCTTAATCAATTTTTGCTCTTACAATATGCATATTATTATTACTATTGGATAGAAAACAGTCTCTAGTTTCTAAAACCGTTTTAATTATTTCTCTAAGTGGACAGAACATATTTTTACAGCCCATTTCCTATCCGGAAGTGAGATTTCCAAAATGGATGTCGCCTCTCAAGACCTTGTCTATAAAAGGGCATGTCACTTAGGACTGTAGAAACACGTCATACGCCTTCCTCTGGGTGTCTTGCGGAAGTGAGAGCAGAAATGACTTGATTATCTCGTCCTGGGATTAACACAACCTCTTGGAGTGAGACTTGCGCACTTTATTTTTTTTCTGGGCGCGAAGTAGGACCTGGACTCGGCTCCTGGAAAAACACTTGTTAAAGGTGAATATGATCTCTGCTTCGATTTTATTTGATACATGTCACAATATCATCCTAAAGTATGTTTTTTCAATATAGTTTAATTATATTATTGAAATTTATTCTGGACTTTAGACGTGATGCGACGCAAGAATTTTGTCAAGATGGAGAGGTAGCGCCGCACTGCCAGTGTGCTTGCTAATTCAAGAGGGAAATCGTTCATTCTGGATCGAAATAAAGACGTTTCTGAACAAAGGACCCCTTGAGAGACATTCGATGGAAGATCAACAAAGATAAGACCCAATTTGGGATGCTTTTTCATATATCTGTCGAACTGTGCTATGCGACCGTTTGACTAGAATCAATGCTACTGTGTGCTAGCTATTGTAGTAAGCTAATATAACGATATATTGTTTTCGCTGTAAAACACTTCAAAAATCGGAAATATTGGCTCTATTCACAAGATCTTTGTCTTTCATTTAGCTATCCACCATATATTGTTTCTGAAATTTTATGATGTGTAATTAGTAGTTGACGTTGGTGTCTGTATTTTCTCTGGCTACTCCCGTGCGATTTCTGACTGTAGCTATGATGTAGCAGTAATGTAAAACTGATTTATAGCTAAAATATGCACATTTTTGAACAAAACATAGATTTATTGTGTAACATGTTATAGGACTGTCATTCGAGGTAGTTTTTTCTAGGTTATTTAGGTTGGTTCTAGGTTAGTTAGGTTGGCTTGTGCATGCTACTTGCATCCTACTTGTGCCTGGAAAAATGTCTGTTCCTCCTTTTTATTTGTGTGGTGAGCTAACATAAATATATTGGTGTTTTCTCTGTAAAACATTTAAAAAATCGGACATGTTGGCTGGATTGACAAGAATGTTTATCTTTCAAATGCTGTATTGGACTTGTTAATGTGTGAAAGTTAAATATTTTAAAAAAAATAGATTTTTTTTCGCGCCCTGCACTTGAGCTGGATGTTTATAGGTGACCGCGACGGGCTGCAGCCATAACAGGTACACAGCCACAACGAGGGGAACGTTAAAAATGAGTGGTGGAGGGATACCATGGTTAACCTACACAGCCCACAGGAGGAGAAGGTAACGGAGTGGTGGAGGATACCATGGTTAACCTACACAGCCCACAGAGGGGCAAGGTAACGGAGTGGTGGAGGGATACCATGGTAACCTTTTCTCAATATAGGGGTGCTGTTTCAACATTAGCATTTATCGTCTCCATTAAACTGCCTCATTACTTCAATTCTTGCTCGTACAATATGCTATTTATATTATTATTGGATAGAAACACTCTCTAGTTTCTATAGCCGTGTAATTATGTCTCTGAGTGAAACAAACCCATTCTACAGCACTTTCCTGATATGAGAGGAGATTTCAGACATTTTGGCCTCTGGTCCCAGGTCAGTTTTAAAGTCCCTGTAAATCCTATGAGGATACAAACACTGCCCATGCCTTCCTCTAGATGTCAGTAAGAGGTGACAATTTGAATGGAGGTCGAATTGCGCAATCAGGGCCAGATAAAACAGAAAGACGGATGTACCGTTCTTTTCCCGCTGCGCCTCACGCAAGAATGGACGTCGGACTCTCTCTCTTTCCAAGCGTTGGTTTAGCCACTTATATATCGCCCGGTCATGTTTTACTCGTTATAGTGTTATAAAACATCATAAGGTAGTTAATTTAAACCGTTTTATAGCAATTTATATCCGTTTAGTGCGATTTTGAGGCATTGCTTTGTGATGCACATTGAAGCACCGGCACTGTTCGGGGTCCCGGTCGAACGTTAGTGGGCATTTCGACGGACAAGAGGACAGCTTTCGACCAAAAGAAGATTAGACCCAAGAAAGGATACATTGCCCAAGATACTGATGGAAGAACAGCTCACAGTAAGAACTATTTATGATGATAAATCGCTGTTCTGTTGAAAATTTTAAACGCATATGTCGCCATTTTGTTATGTGTAGCTTCGCTTGGCGGACCGCGTATTGCACAGTACGGATAATTTTACAAATGTAAGTCAGCGATTGCATTAAGAACTAATTTGTCTTTCGATTCCTGTCAACCCTGTATTTTTTAGTCAAGTTTATGATAGCTATCGATTAGACTAGATCACCTTCAAATATAGCGCCCGACATTTTCAGGGCAGTTTTGCTAGTTTTCTCATTGTATAACCACGTTTTTTGTGGCTAAATATGCACATTTTCGAACAAACTCAGTATTTTTATAATGATGTTACAGGAGTGTCATCGGAGAATTCTGAGAAGGTTAGTGAAAAAATTAATATATTTTGGTGATCATAACGTTATCGCTCCCCTTGCCTTTGATTCATGCTGGGGTAACGTTTGCACATGTGGTATGCTAATATAACGATTTATTGTGTTTTCGCTGTAAAACGCTTAGAAAATCTGAATATTGTCTGAATTCACAAGATCTGTGTCTTTCCATTGCTATGCTTTGTCTATTTTTATGAAATGTTTTTATGATGAGTAAATTGTAATACACGTTGCTCTCTGTATATTCTAGTCGAGTTGTGATGTGGGTGCAATTTTAAACTATGATTTCTTACCTGAAATATTGCACATTTTTCTAACAAAAACTATCCTATTACAATAAATATGTTATCAGACTGTCATCTGATGAGGTTTTCTTGGTTAGTGGCTATCAATATCTTTATTTGGCCGAAGGTGATAGCTACTGGTGGAGAGAAAAAATGGTGGGACAAAGAAAAAATTGTGTCTTTTGCTAACGTGGTTACTAATAGATTTACATATTGGTCTTCCCTGTAAAACATTTTAAAAATCAGAAATGATTGCTGATTCACAAGAAGTGGATCTTTCATCTGGTATCTTGGACTTGTGATTGAATGATATTTAGATGCTACTTATTTACTTGTGACGCTATGCTAGCTATCTATTCAGCTTTTTTACTGGTGGGGGTGGGGGGTGCTCCCGGATCCGGGTTTCTGACTCGTTAGAAGTTAACCTACACAGCCTATAGGAGGGGCAAGGTAACGGAGTGGTGGAGGGATACCATGGTTAACCTACACAGCCACAGGAGAGGCAAGGTAAAAGAAGTGGTTTAGGGATACCATGGTTAACCTACACAGCTCACAGAGAGAGACAAGGTAAAGAAGTGGTGGAGGGATACCATGGTTAACCTACACAGCTCACAGGAGGCAAGGTAACGGAGGTGGTGAGGGATACCATGTTACCTCTACACAGCTCACAAAGAGGCCTAGGTAAAGAAGTGGTGGAGGATACCATGGTTAACCTACACAGCTCACAGGAGGGGCAAGGTAAAGAAGTGGTGGAGGATACCATGGTTAACCTACACAACCCACAAAGGGCCAAGGTATAGAAGTGGTGGAGGGATACCATGGTTAACCTACACAGCTCACAAGAGGGCAAGGTAACGGAGTGGTGGAGGGATACCATGGTTAACCTACACAGCCCACAAGAGGGCCAAGGTAAAATAAGTGGTGCGAGGGATACCATGGTTAAACTTCTCTAGGATAGATGCAGCATTTTCACTTTTGGACAAATAGATGCCCAATTTCAACTTCCTTCTACTCATCCCCAGAATATTAAGATATGCATATTATTAGTAGATTTGGATAGAAACATTCTGAAATTTCTTAAACTGTTTGATCATGTCTGTGAGAATAGACAGAACATATGTAGCAGGCAAAACCCCGAGGACAAACCATTCAGATTCTTTTTTTTTTAGGTCACTGTCTGTTCAATGAGTGTTCATTGGGATACTAGATTTCTAAGGGACTTGTTTGCAGTTCCTACGCTTCCACGGGATGTCACCAGTCTTTGAAATTGGTGAGTTATTCCTTTGTGCAATGAAGAAGTTACGGCCATCTTTGAATCAGTGTAACGTTATGTGTACTGTTTGAGAGTTACGCAAGACTAGAAAAGTAGCGTTAGTTTGTTGTCCTCCTGTATTGAAAGAGATAGACCCGTCTTCAATTTGATCGATTATTTAACGTTTAATAATACTAACGTTGTATTACAAAAGTAGTTTGAAATGTTTTGGAAAGTTTACACGTATCTTTTGAGATTTTTGTTCTAGTGACGTTGCCCAAATTGGAAGCTGATTTTTTGGATCAACACGCCAAATAAATGGACATTTTGGATATATAATGGGAATCTCTCTCTGGTGCGCGCGCTTTAGACAGCTTCTGATCTCAGGAATCATTACTCTGCTCTTTGACATAACTAACCTTTCTAGTTTCCAGCATTATATACCGAAGAAGAACCTGAGATTCCCTCACATGGCATGATGTTTATGCTGCAAAGCTTTCCTCAATATGATTCCCATTCAACTACTCTGCTTTCCTCAATATGATTCCCATTCAACTACTCTGCTTTCTTCAATATGATTCCCATTCAACTACTCTGCTTTTAAGTGCTATAACATGTTATCTTTTTGATTGTTTTCCAACTTGCCTTTTTTAGCAACATTTGGACTCATCTGTTACTGAAATGTAAATAATGTAGAACTAATTTACCACGTGAATTATTTCTAAGCTCTATGAATAACATCCAGCTAAAATATTATTGTCTTTCAAAGACAGTGTGGTCAATATCAGAGCATTCCTCTCCTCAAAGCTGATCAAATCAAATCAAATCAAGTTTATTTTATATAGCCCTTCGTACATCAGCTAATATCTCGAAGTGCTGTACAGAAACCCAGCCTAAAACCCCAAACAGCAAGCAATGCAGGTGTAGAAGCACGGCGGCTAGGAAAAACTCCCTAGAAAGGCCAAAACCTAGGAAGAAACCTAGAGAGGAACCAGGCTATGAGGGGTGGCCAATCCTCTTCTGGCTGTGCCGGGTGGAGATTATAACAGAACATGGCCTGATCAATAGGTAATCGTGCTCAGATCACTTACGTAGGCAAGAAGATTTATTTATGATGCTGTAGAAATCATGTTATTCTATTGTATAACATTGCTGTCTTTCAATAAAGCAGTCTCATTTTGGGTAATGAAATTGTTAGCTCATTTGCACGCATATCTACATGTACACTGCCCTTGGTCTCTGTGAAGTTATTCGTTGTGCCATTTAATGTTCATTGAAATGTTACTTTAACTAGATTGCCATCACAGATTTTGTCTCACAGTCTCCACATCTGGAGAATCGTTGTGAATTCTGCTTTTTAATTTGATTCTTTCCTCCAAGTACTGTTGCCAGGCAACCCAAAGCTGAATCTTCATCCTGGCTAAATCTGGCCTAAACCATCCGTCTTCAGTAGATGACAAATTTCCACAAGCGCATGCATGCACACATGTATTGAGAGACAGATTGACAGAGACTTAGAACACTAAGACGGAAAGAGAGATAATAAAATAGGAGAGAGAACGTATATATATATATATATATATATATATATATGAGAGTGAAAGGGAGACTGATTTGAGGGAGACTGACAGAGGAAAAGGAGAAAGCGAGAGGCAGAGAAGGAAGTGGTTAATGATTCATAGCTGGAGCCTTAGGTAGAGTTTATCACCTCGTGTAGGCTGGTTCAAACAGAGGAGGTGAGACTGTCCCCCTTTTCACTGTAATTACTGACTATACCCCAAAGAGGGGAGTGGAATTGAGCGATAGACAGATTGAGGAGGAACGGGAGACTAGAGGAGACTGGTAGAAGAGAGAAATAAGGGACAAGGGAGGAAAAAGCCACAGGTGAAAAGCTTGCCATGGCTGAATCACTCTTCAGATTTGATTGATTATTAATTCATTAACATAGTTAATTAATTAGTTTAATTAAGGTTTAAAATGCCGCTGTGTGCTTATTGTGCTCTACTAGCTCTGTAAAGCCTGGAGGAATGTGGCCATGCATCACAGCTACACACCAAGACAACTAGGCCTCCCTTTAGACATGTACGCTATCTCTGCAGCAGGAAAGAAAGAGAGGGAGACTGAGAGAGAGGGAGACTGAAAGAGGGAGACTGAGAGAGAGGGAGACTGAGAGAGAGGGAGACTGAGAGAGAGGGAGACTGAAAGAAGGGAAACTGAGAAGAGGGAGACTGAGAGGAGAGGGAGGACTGAAAAGAGGGAGACTGAGAGGAGACGGAGACTGAAAGAGGGGAGACTGAGAGAGAGGAGACTTGAAAGAGAGGGAGACTGAGAGAGGGAGGACTGAAAAGAGGTAGAGACTGAGAGAGAGGGAGACTGAAAGAGAGGGAGACTGAGAGAGAGGGAGACTGAAAGAGAGAGACTGAGAGAGAGGAGACTAGAGAGGGAGACTGAAAGAGAGAGGGAGACTGAGAGAGATGAGAGACGTGAGAGAGAGGAGACGAGATGAAGAGGAGACTGAAAGAGAGGAGACTGAAAGAGGAGACAAAGAGGGAGATCAGAGAGAGGGAGACTGAAAGAGAGGGAGACTGAGAGAGAGGGAGACTGAGAGAGAGGGAGACTGAGAGAGAGGGAGACTGAGAGAGGGAGACTGAGTGAGAGGGAGACTGAGAGAGAGGGAGACTGAAATAATGCGTAACAGTGGAGAACAAGAACAATCACATCTCTTCTCTCTCTTTTCATCTGCCTGCATTGACATACGACAGGGAGGGAAAGAAGAGAACGATTGAGAACGAGAGAGAAAGAGAGAGAGAGATAGAGAGCAATATGTCCTGTCCTATTAACAGTCTCACACTAGTGAGAGGCAGAGGGATGTGAATTATAGATATCTCTGTATTAAATATGGATGTGTCCTTCCCTCTATACGCTACAGGATTGAATGAGGAGCGACGCCTCACGTGCACATACGCACACACACACAAACAGACAGACAGACAGACACACACACAGAGACACACACACACACACACACACACACACACACACACACGTAATAAAAGATGGTGCCGATAGACATGGCCGCTCTGTTTCTTGCTCCTAAGAAACTTTGCAGTATTTAAAAAAAAAAGACTTTATGTATATCTTTTTCACATTATTAGCCCCGATTGTTTTTTTCGTTAATACATACAGCTTTTTGATATCTAAGCGGCGGCGTTAACTCACCAGCTTCTCCACCAGAAATGTGACTTTCCTGATTCGGATCCTTTGTTCGTATCCCACCAGCGGAGAAGAGGTATTCAGAGTGGACCTTTAGACCTGCACACCATCCACCGACTATATTACTCGCTAGTGTTCAGTCCCTGGACAATAAAGTAGACAAGCTCAGGGTCAGGATCTCCTTCCAGAGAGACATCAGGGACTGTAACCTATTTTGTTTTGTGGAATCATGGCTCTCTCCGGATATACTGTCCTTGTCTATAGAGCCAGCTGGGTTCTCAGTACATCACGCAGACAGGAATAAAGAATTCTCAGTGAAGAAGAAAGGCAGAGGTGTATGTTTCATGATTAACTACCCATGGTGTGATTGCGGTAGTGTACAGGAACTCAAGTCCTTTTGTTCAACTGACCTGGAATACCTCACAATCAAATGCCAACCGCATTACCTCCTGAGATAATTATCTTTGGTCATCGTCACAGTCGTGTATACTCCCCCTCAAGCCGATACCACAATGGCTCTCAAGGAACTATATTGGACTTCTGTGCAAACTGAAAAGCACATATCCCGAGGCCTCATTTATTCTAGCTGGGGACTTTAACATACTGAAAGCACATTTCCTGAGGCCTCATTTATTGTAGCTGGGGACTTAAACAAACATAAAAGCACATTTCCTGAGGCCTCATTCATTGTAGCTGGGGACAGTGCAATGAGGCTCAGGAAATGTGCTTTTGTGTTGTTAAAGTCCCCAGCTGCAATAAAATGAGGCATCAGGAAAATGTGCTTTTCAGTTTGTTAAAGTCCCCAGCTACAATATATGAGGCCTCAGGAAATTGTCTTTTCAGTTTGTTAAAGTCCCAGCTCAATGAATGAGGCCTCAGGAATGTGCTTTTATGTTTGTTTAAGTCCCCAGCTACAATAAATGAGGCCTCAGGAATTGTGCTTTCAGTATTGTAAGTCCAGCTACATAATGGAGGCCTCGGGAATGTGCTTTTCAGTTTGCACGAAGTCCATGATAGTTCCTCTGAGAGCCAGTTGTGGTACTCGGCTTGAGGGGGAGTATACACGACTGTGACGATGAGCCAAAGATATTATCTAGGAGGTAAGCGGTTGCATTTGATTGTGAGGTTATTCCAGGTCAGTTGAACAAAAGACTTGAGTTCCTGTCACATACCGACTCAACACCATGGGTAGTTAATCATGTGAAATACCTCTCTGCCGTTTCTTCTTCACTGAGAATTCTTTATTCTGTTCTGCGTGATGTACTGAGAACCAGCTGGCTATAGACAAGGACAGTATATCCGGAGAGAGCCATGATTCACAAAACAAAATAGGTTACAGTCCCTGATGTCTTCTGAAGGAGATCCTGACCCTGATTGTCTACTTTATTGTCCAGGACTGAACACTAGCGAGAATATAGTCGGTGGCTGGTGTGCAGGTCTAAGGTCCTCTCGAATACCTCTTCTCCGCTGGTGGGATACGACAAAAGGATCCGAATCAGGAAAGTCAATTTCTGGTGGAGAAGCTTGGTGAGTTAACGCCGCCGCTTAGATATATCCAAAAAGCTGTATGTATTAACGAAAACAACATCGGGGCTAATAATGTGAAAAAGATAACATAAAGTCTTTTTTTTTATAATACTTGCAGAAGTTTTCTTAGAGCAAAGAACAGAGCGGCTCATCGTCTATCGGCACCATCTTTTATTAGTGTGTGTGTGTTGTGGTGTGTGTGTGTGTTGTGGTCTCTGGTGTGGTGTTCTGTCTGTCTGGTCTGTTTGTGTGTGGTGCGTATGTGCACGTGATGGCGCGCTCCTCATTCATCTGTAGCTGTATAGAGGGAAGGACACAATATATTTAATACAGAGATATCTATAATTCACATCCTCGGCTCTCACTAGTGGTGAGACATGTTAATAGGACAGGCACATATTTGCTCTCTAATCTTCTCTCTCTTTCTCTCGTCGTTCTTCAATCGTTCCTCTTTTTTCCTCCCTGTCGTATGTCAATGCCAGGCAGATGAAAAGAGAGAGAAGATGGTGATTGTTCTTGTTCTCCCTGTTACTAGCATTATTTCAGTCCTCTCCTCTCTCTCAGTCTCCCTCTCACTCAGGTCTCCCCTCTGTCAGTCCTCCCTGCTCCTCTCAGTCTCCTCTCTCTCAGTCTCCCTCTCTCTCGTCTCCCTCTCTTCAGTCTCCCTCTCTTCTCAGTCTCCCCTCTCACTCAGTCTCCCTCTCTCTCATCTCCCTCTCTCTCAGTTCCTCTCTATGTCTCCCCTCTCTCTCAGTCTCCCTCTCTCTCAGTCTCCCTCTCTTTCGTCTCCCTCTCTCTATCTCCCTCTTTGTCTCCTCTTTCAGTCTCCTCTCTTTCAGTCTCCTCTTCTCTGTCTCCTCTCTCTCCGTCTCCATCTCTCTCAGTTCCTCTCTTTTCAGTCTCCCTCTCTGAGTCTGCCTCTCTCTCAGTTCTCTCTTTCAGTCCCCTCTCTCTCAGTCTCCCTCTCTTTTCAGTCTCCCTCTTCTCAGTCTCTAGCCTTTTTCAGTCCTCCACTCTCTCAGTCTCCCTCTCTTTCAAGTCTCCTCTTCTCAGTCTCCCTCTCTTTCAGTCTCCGTCTCCTCTCAGTCTCCCTTTTCAGTCCTCCCTCTCCTCTGTCTCCCTCTTCTCAGTTTCCCTTCTTTCAGTCTCACTGCTCTTTTCAGTCTCCCTCTGCTCCAGTCTCCCTCTCTCTCAGTCTCCCTCTTTTTCAGTTCTCCCTCTGCTCTCAGTCTCCCTCTTCTTTCAGTTCCTCTCTCTCAGTCTCCTCTCTCTAGTCTCCTCTCTCTCAGTCTCCCTCTTTCGTGCTCCCTCTCTCTCATCTCCCTTCTTTCTTTTCCTGCTGCAGAGATAGCGTACATGTCTAAAGGGAGGCCCTAGTTGTTTGGTGTGGTAGCTGTGATGGCATGGCCACATTCCTCCAGGCTTTACACGAGCTAGTAAGAGCACAATAGCTACACAGCGGCATTATTACACCTTAATTAAAACTATTAATTAACTATGTTATCGAATTACTCTCCATCAAATCTGAAGAGTGATTCAGCCATGGAAAGCTTTTCAACCTGTGGCTTTTTCCTCCCTTGTCCCTTATTTCTCTCTTCTAACCAGTCTCCTCTAGTCTCCCCGTTCTCTCAATCTGTTAATCGCTCAAACAATTCCACTCCCTCTTTTGGGGTAATAGTCGTAATTACAGTGAAAGGGGGACAGTCTCACTCCCTCTGTTTGAAGCAGCCGAAGAGGTGAGTAAACTCTACTAAGGTCCAGTATGAATATTAAACCACACTTCCTCTCTGCCTCTCGCTTTCTCCTTTTCCTCTGTCACCGTCCCCTCAAAATCAGTCTCCCTTTCCACTCTCATAGTATATATTATATATATAATTATGATATCGTTCTCTCTCCTATTTTATTATCCTCTCTTTCCGTCTTAGTGTTCTAAGTCTCTGTAACTCTGTCTCTCAATACATGTGTGGCATGCATGCCGCTTGTGGAAATTTGTCATCTACTGAAGACGGATGGTTAGGCCACGATTTAGCCAGGATGGATTCAGCTTTGGGTTGCCTGGCAAACAGTATTGGAGGATAAGAATCAAATCTAAAAAGGAATTCACAACGATTCTCCAGATTGGAGACTGTGGAGACAAAATTCTGTGATGGCATACTAGTTAAAGTAACATTTCAATGACATTAAATGGCACAACGAAAAACTCACAGGAGAGCGCAAGGGGCAGTGTAATGTAGAATGCGTGGACAATGAGCTAACAATATTCATTACCCAAAATGAGACTGCTTTATTGAAAGACACGCAATGTTAATACCAATAGAATAACATGATTTCTACAGCATCTAAATAAATTTCTTGCTACGTAAGTGATCTGAGCAGATTAACGTATTGATCAGGCCATGTTCTTGTTTATAATCTCCACACGGCACAGCAGACGAAAGGATTTGGCCACTCTTCATAGCCTGGTTCCTCTCCTAGGTTTCTTCCTAGGTTTTGGCCTTTCTAGGGAGTTTTCCTAGCCGCCGTGCTTTCTACACTCTGAATTGCTTGCTGGTTTGGGGTTTTTAGGCTGGGTTTTCTGCTACAGCACTTTCGAGATAATTAGCTGATGTACGCAGGGCCTATATAAAATAAACTGATTTGATTTGATTTGATAGCTTTTGAGGAGAGGAATGCTTGATTATTTACCACACTGTTTTGAAAGACCAATAATATTTTAGCTGGATGTTATTCATAGAGCTTAGAAATAATTATCACGTGGTAAATTAGTTCTACATTAATTTACTTTCAGTTAACCAGATGAGTCGCACAATGCTTGCTAAAAAAAAGGCAAGTTGGAACACATCAAAAAGATAACATGTTATAAGCCTAACAGCAGAGTAGTTGAAATGGGAATCATATTGAAGAAAGCAGAGTAAGTTGCATGGGAATCATATTGAGGAAAAGCAGAGTAGTTGAATGGGAATCATATTGCGGAAAGCTTTGCAGCATAAACCATCATGCATGTGAGGGAACTCAGGTTCTTCTTTCGGTATATAATGCTTGGAAAACTAGAAAGGTTAGTTATCGTCATAAGAGCCGAGTAATGATTCCTGAAGATCAGCAGCTGTTAAAGCGCGCGCACACATCACACACACACACACACAACACACAAACACACAGTCACACACACACACACACACACACACAACAATAAACACACACACCACACACACAAACACACACACACACACCAACACACCACACACAAGCAAACAGTTCAACCAGCAGGAGCATGCCTGGAATGCTCAGATGGCACACACCGCCCACGGCCATCATCTGACACACCCCCTGCTCCCATAATCACCTAGGAGTGTGTCCCGGACGTCTCTACAATTTCCATATGAACAACTGTACTAACACAACACACACACACACACACACACACACCACAACAACACACACCACACATCACACACACATAAATAGACATACCGCAGGTCTAATGCTGTTCTTTTGCATACACATGAGCAAGCTCAAAGGGTTATCTCTGAGAAGTTCTGCTCTGATACCCTTAAACACTCCCAGTGTCTCCTGTCATTCTAAACTTCCTCCCCTCAGCAAAAACTACAACTGATTGGTCCCTGTTGATGAAACCAGTGGAAGTGTGTCTGTGAGTATGTGTCGGACGTGAGATTCTTACTTATATTAGTGTGCTTCATGGTTGTATAGACGGATATATATATATATACGAGAGAGGAGAGAGCGAGAGAGAGAGAGAGAGAGAGAGAGAGAGAAGAGAGAGAGAGAGAGAGAGAGAGAGAGAGAGAGAGAGAGAGAGAGAGAGAGAGAGAGAGAGCGAGGAGAGAGAGGAGAGAGAGAGGAGAGAGAGAGAGAGAGAGGATGAATCAATGGACAGCGGGAACAAAAGAGAATAAAAGGGGAGTGTGATGAAGGATACGTTTAATGAATTTCAACTTTAAAACAATGGGGTGCAGTGGTGGAGGGTTCACCTCCTGTACGATTCGTCAATGGGAGGAGGAGAGGACCAAGCGCAGCGTGTGGAAATACATCTTCTCTTTATTAGAAGAAGGACAACGGAACAAAACAACAAAACAGACGAACGTGAAGCTATCAAGACTAAAGTGCAAACATGCACATAGACACAGACCTAGACAATTTACCCACAAAATGCATGATGCCTATGGCTGCTTAAATATGGCTTCGCCACCTAGCGACAAATGAAGGACATGTCTTGATTGAAAGAACCACTCAGGAACATAGACATACCTAGAAACATTCACTCCAACATAACACACTAGAAACATTCCACTCAACAAACACATACACTAAACCCACACCCCTTTACCATATCCACTAAAACACAAACATTCCCCATGTCACCTGACTAAACTCAATAATAAAGAAAACAAAGATACTAAGGCCAGGGCCGTGACAACCCTACAACAGCTCACAGGAGGAGAAAGGTCACGGAGTTGGTGGGGGATACCTGGTTAACCTACACAGACCCACGGAGAGGCAAGGTAAAGAAGTGATGGAGGGATACCATGGTTTAACCTCTGCCACAAGAGGGAAAGTTAACAATGAGTGGTGGAAGGATACCATGGGTTAAACTATCACAGCCACAAGGAGGCCAAGGTGACGGAGCTGGTGGAGGGATACCATGTTTTCAACCTCACACGCCACACTAGGGGAAAGTAGACAACATGAGTGGTGGAGGCATACCATGGGTTAACCTTACACAGCCCACAGGAGGAGAAAGGTAACGGAGTGGTGGAGGGATAAACATGGTTACTTTGTTATGGCTGGCAGGGGGCGTATTGAAAAACTGGAAAATGTGCCATTTTTCAAACGGCCTCTCATCAATTTTGCTCTTACAATATGGCATATTATTATTACTATTGGATAGAAAACAGTCTCTAGTTTCTAAAACGTTTTTATTATTTCTCTAGTGGACAGAACTATTTTTACCGCCCATTTCCTCTCGGAAGTGAGATTTCAAATGGATGTCGCTCTTCAAGCTTGTCTATAAAAGGGCATGTCACTTAGGACCTGGTAGACAACGACGTCATACGCCTTCCTTGGTGTCTTGCGCGGAAGTGAGAGCAGAAATGACTTGGGATTATCTCGTCTGGGATTGAACACAACGTCTTGGAGTGAGACCTTGGGCGCACTTTTCTTTTTTTTTTCTGGGCGCGGTAGGACTGGATGGCTCCTGGAAAACTTGTTAAAGGTGAATATGATCTCTGGCTTCGATTTTATTTGCTACAATGTCACATTCATCCTAAAGTAATGTTTTTTCCAATATAGTTTAATTAATTATTGAAATTTATTCTGGACTTTTAGACGTGATGCGACGAAGCATTTTTGTCAAGAATGAGAGGTTAGCGCGCTGCAGTGTGCTTGCTAATTAAGAGGGAAATCGTTCATTCTGGATCGAAATCAAGACGTTTTTCTGAAAAAAGGACCCTTGGAGCACATTCTGATGGAAGATACAACGAAAGGACCCAATTTGGAGATGCTTTTTTCATATATTGTACGAACTGTGCTATGCTACCGTTTGACTAGAATCAATGCTACTGTGTGCTAGCTATTGTAGTAAGCTAATATAACGATATATTGTCGTTTTCGCTGTAAAAACATCACTTCAACATCGGAAATATTGGCTCTATTCACAAAGATCTTATGTCTTTTATTACGCTATCCACCATTATATTTGTTCTGAAATTGTTTTTATGATGTGCTAATTAGTAGTTGACGTTGGTGGTCTGGGGT
>NW_019942813.1:149995-210492 GCF_002910315.2 Salvelinus sp. IW2-2015
TAACACTTCTGAACTTCACTGTAGTCTCGTATCTGAGCCGTTGATTTGCGTCTCCACTTTGTCTCTTACTGATGTTCTGCCTGTTTTGATAGCTTTTCGGAGGGCGATCTGGGACTGTTTGTATTCACCAATTCCCATCCACTTACCGTGGTTAAATATGGTGGTCGCTCTTTCAGTTTTGGCGTGAATGCTGTCATCTATCCACCGTTTCTGGTTTGGATAGTTTACATCTTCACCAGTGGGAACAAACATCCTATAGACTTCTGATGATCCAGTCACTGTGTCAGTGTATATCCACGTGTGATTCTCTGAGCTACCCGAATCATATCCAGTACGTGTGATCAAAACACTCTGAAGCATGGCTCCGATTGGTCAGACCGGCGATGAAATAGATCTTAGCACAGGAATTTCCTGTTTGAGTTTCTCCCTATAGGAAGGGAGGAGCAGAATGGATGTATGATCTGATTTGCCGAAGGGAGGGTGGGAGGGCCTTGTAACCATCCGGACAGGGAGTAGCCAATGGTCAAGAGTTTTTGACTGCACGAGTGCTTCAAGCAATTAGAACTTCTGTAGCATTTTCCTCAGATTGATTTCTTAAAGTCCCAGCTGCAATAAATGAGGCATCAGGAAATGTGCTTTTCAGTTTGTTAAGTCCCAGCTACAATAAATGAGGCCTCAGGAAAGTGCTTTTTCAGTTTGTGTAAAGTCCCCAGCTACAGTGAAATGAGGCTCAGGAAATGCTGCTTTATGTGTTAAAGTCCCCAGCTGCAATAAATGAGCATCTAGAAAATGTGCTTTTCAGTTTGTTAAAGTCCCCAGCTACAATATATGAGGCCTCAGGAAATGTGCTTTTCAGTTGTGTAAAAGTAGCTGGGGACTTTAACAAACTGAAAAGCACATTTCCTGAGGCCTCATTTATTGTAGCTGGGGACTTTAACAAACTGAAAAGCACATTTCCTGATGCCTCATTTATTGCAGCTGGGGACTTTAAGAAATCAAATCTGAGGAAAATGCTACAGAAGTTCTAATTGCTTGAAGCACTCGTGCATCAAAAACTCTTGACCATTGGCTACTCCCCTGTCCGGGATGGTTACAAGGCCCTCCCCACCCTCCCTTCGGCAAATCAGATCATACATCCATTCTGCTCCTCCCTTCCTATAGGGAGAAACTCAAACAGGAAATTCCTGTGCTAAGATCTATTCATCGCCGGTCTGACCAATCGGAGCCATGCTTCAAGAGTGTTTTGATCACACGTACTGGGATATGATTCGGGTAGCCTCAGAGAATAACACTGACGTATACACTGACACAGTGACTGGGATCATCAGGAAGTCTATAGGGGATGTTGTTCCCACTGTGAAGATGTAAACCTATCCAAACCAGAAACGGTGGATAGATGACAGCATTCACGCAAAACTGAAAGAGCGAACCACCATATTTAACCACGGTAAGGTGACTGGGAATATGGTTGAATACAAACAGTCCAGTAACGCCATCCGAAAAGCTATCAAACAGGCAGAACATCAGTACAGAGACAAAGTGGAGACGCAAATCAACGGCTCAGATACGAGACATACAGTTGAAGTCAGAAGTTTACATACACTTAGGTTGGAGTCATTAAAACTTGTTTTTCAACCACTCCACAAATTTCTCGTTAAAACTTCGTAAGGATCAAATCCCGTTAACTTCTTTGGGAACGGGGGGCAGTATTGAGTAGCTTGCATGAATAAGGTGCCCAGAGTAAACTTCCTGCTACTCAGGCCCAGAAGCTAGAATATGCATATAATTAGATTTTTCTATTTGGATAGAAAACACTCTAAAGTTTCCAAAATAATGTATGTGAGTATAACAGAACTCATATGGCAGGCAAAAACCTGAGAAAAATCCAACCAGGAAGTGGGAAATCTGAGGTTTGTAGTTCTTTTAAGTGATTGCCTATCCAATATACAATGTAAATGGGGTCAGATTGCACTTCCTAAGGCTTCCACTCGATGTCAACAGTCTATAGAACGTTGTTTCAGGCGTTTACTATGAAAGGGGAGCGAATAAGAGCTGTTTGAACCAGGGGTCTGGCTGAAAGCCTTTAGCTAAGTCTCGCGCGTGGCCATGAGCGCGAGCTCGTTTCCCTTTCATTTCTAAAGACAAAGGAATTGTCCGGTAGGAACATTATTGAAGATTTATGATAAAAACATCCGAAAGATTGATTCTATACATCGTTTGACATGTTTCTACAAACTGTAATGGAACTTTTGTAACTTTCGTCTGGACTTAGTGCCCGCACTAAGGAGGTATTTGGACATAAAGATGAACTTTATCGAACAAAACAAACATTTATTGTCTAGCATGGAGACCTGGGAATGCCATCAGATGAAGATCATCAAAGGTAAGTGATTAATTTTAACGCTATTTCTTACTTTTGTGACACCTCTCCTTTGTTGGAAAATGGCTGTATGGTTTTCTGTGGCTAGGCGCTGACCTAACATTATCGCAAAGTGTGCTTTCGCCGGAAAGCTTTTTAGAAATCTGACACAGCGGTTAAATTAAGGAGAAGTTTATCTTTAATCGTATGTTTAACAATTGTATCTTTCATCAATGTTTATGATGAGTATATCTGTAATTTGATGTGGCTCTTTGCAGTTTCACCGGATGTTTGTTTGAGACAATGCATTTCTGAACATAACGGACCAATTTCAAATGAGGTTTTTGGACATAAAGTTGAACTTTATCGAACAAAACACACATTTATTGTCTAACATGGAGTCCAGGGAGTGCCATCCGGTGATGATCATCAAAGGTTAGTGAACCATTTTAACTCTGTTTCTGTCTTTTGTGACACCTCTCCTTCTTTGGAAAATGGCTGTATGGTTTTCTGTGGCTAGGCGCTGATCTAACATGACCGCAAAGTGTGCTTTCGCGGTAAAGCATTTTCAAAATCAGACACTGTGGCTGGATTAACAAGAAATGTATCTTTAAAATGGTGTATAATACTTGTATGTTTGAGGAATTTTAATTATGAGATTTCTGTTGTTTGAATTTGGCGCACTGCAATTTCAGTGGCTGTTGGCCAGTATCCCAGAGAGGTTAAGGACCTCAACCACCCGAGTCACAGCCTGTTCTTTCTTTCTTTCTTTCTTTCTTTCTTTCTTTCTTTCTTTCTTTCTTTCTTTCTTTCTTTCTTTCTTTCTTTCTCTCTATGTATAATATACTGTATTATGTGTATTTTCATACTCTGGATACGACATTGCTCATCCTAGAATTTCTATATGTCTTAATTTCATTCTTTTACTTTTATATTTGTGTGTTTTGTTTGTGTACTGTTAGATATTACTGCACTGTTGAGCTAGGAACTCAAGCATTTCTTTCACACCCTGATCTGTTTCACCTGTCTTGTTCTTGTCTCCACCCTCCAGGTGTCACCCTGATCTTGTTTCACCTGTCTTGTTCTTGTCTCCACCCCCCCAGGTGTCACACCGTATTGTTTCACCTGTCTTGTTCTTGTCTCCACCCCCTCCAGGTGTCTCACTGATCTGTTTCACCTGTCTTGTTCTTGTCTCCACCCCTTCCGAGTGTCACACGTGATCTGTTCACTCTGTCTTGTTCTTGTCTCCACCCCCTCCAGGTGTCTCCTAATTTTTACCCATTATCCTGTGTATTTTGTTTTGTCAGGTCTCACCAGGCAGTTTTCACGTTTCTCCTGTTTTGTTTCTAGTCCTCGCCGGTTTTGACCTTTCTGCTGTCCCTGTCCTGAGCCCGCCTGCGTTTGTCCCTGATTGTCTTGCCTGGATACCGAACTCTCCTGCCTCGACCTGCCCTTTGCCTGCCTCTTTGTTATAATATATTCTGAGAATCAACTATCCGCCTCCTGTGTCTGCATCTGGGTCATATCCTGAGCCGTATTACATTCCTACACCCACGATAACATCTGCTAAATATGTGTATACGACCAATAACATTTTATTTTATTTTTTTGCCGTGCACACGGGGAGTTTTGGGGGTGGGGCAGTGGCTAGGGCGTTGTGATACAGAAACAGTGACACAGGGCCTGTTTCACGCTGTGATAACAGCTTTAGACCAGAGTGATGGCTGTGTTTGCATGGACTATGTGTATGTTTTTGTTTGTATGCCAGACTGAGCAAAGATTGACATGCAGTATTAGAGAAGTTGTGTTTGTCTTTGTCGGTCATGTGTTTGTATGTGGTGTGTGTGTGTGTGTGTGTGTGTGTGTGTGTGTGTGTGTGTGTGTGTGTGTGTGTGTGTGTGTGTGTGTGTGTGTGTTTGCGCGCATATTGGCTGAGCGGTATCTAGGAGTGGATGAGCCAGGGTAAACAGGCCCTGGAGCGTTTGGCACTGTTTTGTCTGCCTGTGTTCTCCTGTGGCGATAGGGATTCTCCAGCCCCAATTGACACCAGGCTCCATCTAACAGGCTGCTTTGTGTGATGTATTGTTGTCTCTACCTTCTTGCCCTTTTGTACCATGTTTTGTGCTGCTACCATGTTGTGCTTCTGCCATGTTGTTGTTATGTTGTGTTGCTACCATGCTGTGTTGTCATCTGTTGCTGCCTTGCTTTGTTGTTGTCTTAGGTCTCTCTTTATGTAGTGTTGTGTGTCTTGTTGCGATGTGTGTTTTGTCCTATATTTATATCCTATGTATTTTTTTTAAATCCCAGGCCCCTGTTCCCAAAGGAGGCCTTTTTGCCTTTTGGTAGGCTGTCATTGTAAATAAGAATTTGTTCTTAACTGACTTGCCTGGTTAAATAAAGGTTAAATAAAACATTTTAAAAACAGTAATGAGGAGAGAGATGGCCTGGGTGTGCTTGGGAATGGAAAAGCTGCTTTGCTAAACATCAACATTAGTTTTCCAATCAGATGCTTTCCAAAATCTGCAAGAGCTAATGAATGCAGAAAATATGTGGCTGTTGAATAATGAAATGGAATTGATGTTCCAGACTGAGTTTGTTTCTGGCCTTGTTGCACCAGACTGAGCGAGAGAGAGAGGAGGGAGAGAGAGAAAAAGGAAGAAGGGAGAGGATTAGAAGACAACAACAGAAAAAGAGCGGAGAAGACGGGAGGTCGAATGCCTGAGTCACGTCAAGCAGACAAGGAAGAGGGAGAAATTAGGCCTAATTATCTCTAACAGGGTGGCAGTACAGACTTGGGCCCTGGTTACCCACCACAGACTCTCTCTTTTTCTATCTATCTCCTCTCTCTCCATCACTCACTCACTCACTCACTCACTCACTCACTCACTCACTCCACTCACCAGTACAGACACTACTCCAAGGCTTTAAGGAGAGATCACAACACTCTATCTAAAGAGATAATTATCACGTGCAGCAGCAGAATGACACAGCCTCAAGAATCTGTGTGTGTGTGTGTGTGTGTGTGTGTGTGTGTGTGTGTGTGTGTGTGTGTGTGTGTGTGTGTGTTGTGTGGTTGTGTGTTGTGTGTGTGTGTGTGTGTGTGTGTGTGTGTGTGTGTGTGTGTGGTGTGTTAATTCCTGTTCTTTTCGACCTTTACATGACAGACATTACACATGACTTGAGTAAGACAAGGCACAGAACAGACAATAGCAGAATGTTCTGGAAAAAGATAGTGTGTTTGTGTCTTTTCCAGATGTTTGAAGTTCGTCTTTCACCAATTTGTATTATATTTTAATGTTTTTGTTGAATCTATTTCCTTCACTGTAAAACCTTAGAATAACCTTTGACAGATGAGCGTGTTTATGTGTTTGAGAAGACAGAGATACATTTGTTTTATGTGTGTTGTGTGTGTGTGTGTGTGTGTGTGTGTGTGTGTGGTGTTGTGTGTGTGTAGTACAGTTTGTCTATATGGAAATGCGGAAGACAGGCCGGGGACACACTCCTAGGTGATGTGATGGGAGCAGTGGGTGTTCAGTGATGGCGTGCGGGCTGTGTGCAATCTAGGCATTCCAGCATGATCCTGCTGGTTGACCGTCTGTGTGCGTGTGTGTGTGTGTGTATGTGTTTGTTTGTTTGAGTGTGTGTGTGTGTGTGTGTGTGTGTGTGTGTGTGTGTGTGTGTGTGTGTGTGTGTTGTGGTGTGTTTGATTGAGTGTGTGTGCATGTTTGTTTGTGTGTGTGCGTGTGTGTTTGTGTGTGTGTATGTGTTTGTTTGTTTGTTTGATTGAGTGTGTGTGTGTGTTTGATTGAGTGTGTGTGCATGTTTGTTTGTGTGAATGTGTGTGTAAGTTTGTGTGAGTTGTGTTGTTAGTTTGCTTCTCAGTGTCAGTGGAATTTCTTCATCGATTTCCACATCATTTTCCAGGTATAATGAAGTAGGATCAGTTGCGTTACTCACACTCTCACAGAGATACACACACACACACACCACACACACAAACACACACACAATTCCATGACCCCGGATCAGAAGGTCGTATTAATTCCCTGTGTTGGACACTTGTTTAATATATGTGTTATTGTCCCAGATCTTTGATGTTCGGAAGAAGTGCAAAAACGTCTAATTGTGCAGTGAGATGGTGAGAGCTTGTTGGGAAAGGCTCTGAGCTCACATGCTCAGTCCCAGGGCTATGGACCTCAACCTTAACCCTTACCTTAACCATTCATAACCCTGTCCTCAACCTTAACCCTACCTTAACCATCATAACCCTGTCCCCAACCTTACCTCTAACGAGCCTCTACCCCGGGTCCGGGAGCACCCCCCATCCCCCCACCACACTGATTAGGCAAGCTAGCATAGCTTCACAAGTAGATAGTAGCATCTAAATATCATTAAATCACAAGTCCAAGACACCAGATGAAAGATACAGATCTTGTGAATAAAGCCACCATTTCAGATTTTTAAAATGTTTTACAGGGAAGACAAATATGTAAATCTATTACTAAACACGTTAGCAAAATACACCACTATTCTAAAATCCATCAGTTTCTTACTCCTTCAGTGCTATCACCAATTCGGCTCAACTAAGATATTGATATCCACTAACCAAGAAAAAACCTCTTCAGATGACAGTCTGATAACATTTCATGGTATAGGATAGTTTTTGTTAGAAAAAAGTGCATATTTCAGGTAGAAATCACAGTTACAATTGCACCGACCATCGCAAATCGACTAGAATTACTAGATAGAGCAACGTGTATGACCAATTTTACTCATCATAAAACATTTCATAAAAATAGACAAAGCATAGCAATGGAAAGACCCATTCTTGTGATTTCAGACCAATATTTCAGATTTTCTAAGCGTTTTTTCAGCGAAAAACACAATAAATCGATAAGTTAGCATACCACATGTGCAAACGTTACCAGAGCATCGATTCCAGCCAAAGAGCGCTATAACGTAATCACCGCCAAAAATATATTAATTTTTTCACTAACCTTCTCAGAATTCTTCCGATGACACTCCTGTAACATCATTTTACAATATACATAACAGTTTGGTTCGAAAAGGTGCATATTTAGCCATACAAAACCGTGGTTACACAATAAAAATACTAGGAAATCAAGCCTCAATATGTCTGACGTCATCTATCAGAGTGATCTAGTTTAATTGAAAGCTAAATCATATACTTGACTAAAAAAATACAGGGTTGACAGCAATCGAAAGACAAATTAGTTCTAATGCAACCGGCTGGATTTACATTTTTAAATTATCCTTACTTTTCAATACAGGGTTGGCCAAGTGAAGCTATACCAAACAAAATGGCGAAATATGCGTTTAAAATATTTCGACAGAACACGATTTATCATATTAAATATTGCTACTTTGAGCTTGTTCTTCCATCAGATTCTTGGGCAATGTATCCTTTCTATGTTATAAACGTCTTTTGGTCGATAGATGTCCTCTGTCCTTCGAAATGTCCACACACAACGACCGACACCCCAAAACGTGTCCAAACTTTCAGAGTGCACAACAAAGAAATTCCTCAAAATCGCACTAAACGGATATAAATTGCTATAAAACGGTTCAAATTAACTACATTATGATGTTTTAACAACTATAACGACTGAAACAAAATGACCGGAGAAATATTGCGGTTAGACAACGATTTGGAACGAGGCAAGTCCGATGGCCTCACGCTTCAGGCGCACGACGAGAAAGGACGGTCTCTATACATTTTGGTCTTTTATAATGGTGTGAATGTCCCATCGATTCCATTGAAAACGTGGATGACGTACAGACACCCAGAGGAAGCGTAGGCAGTGTCGGTTTCTTCATAGCATTCACTGTCGCCTTAAAAACTGACTCCAGATCAGAGGTAAACATTTCTGAAATCTGAACCCTGTCATGAAAAGTGCTGTAGAAATTGTTCTGTACCACTCAGAGACAAAATTCCAACTTCTATAGAAACTAGAAGGTGTTTTCTATCCATAAATAACAATAATATGCATATTGTACGATCAAGAATTTAGCACGAGGCAGTTTAATTTGGAGACACAAATATGCTAATGCGGAACAGCACCCCTATAGTTCCCAAGAAGTTAACCCTTTACCTTAACCATTCATAACCCTGTCCCCAACCTTAACCCTTACCTTAACCATTCATAGCCCTGTCCCCAACCTTAACCGTTACCTTAACCATTCATAAACCTGTCCCCAACCTTTAACCCTTACCTTAACCATTCATAACCCTGTCCCCAACCTTAACCCTTACCTTAACCATTCATAGCCCTGTCCCCAACGCTTAACCCTTACCTTAACCATTCATAACCCTGTCCCCAACCTTAACCCTTACCTTAACCATTCATAGCCCTGTCCCCAACCTTACCCTTACCTTAACCATTCATAACCCTGTCCCCAACCTTACCTTAAACCATTCATAACCCTGTCCCCAACCTTAACCCCTTACCTTAACCATTCATAACCCTGTCCCCAACCTTACCCATAACCATTAATAGCCCTGTCCCCAACCTTAACCCTTACCTTAACCATTCATAACCCTGTCCCCAACCTTAACCCTTACCTTAACCTTCATAACCCTGTCCCCAACCTTAACCTTACCTTAACCATTCATAGCCCTGTCCTCAACCTTAAACCCTTACCTTAACCATTCATAACCCTGTCCCCAACCTTAACCTTAGCCTTAACCATTCATAGCCCTGTCCCCAACCTTAACCCTACCTATAACCATTCATAACCCTGTCCCAACCTACCATAACCATTCATAGCCCTGTCCCCAACCTTAACCCTTACCTAACCATTCATAGCCCTGTCCCCAACCTTAACCCTTACCTTAACCATTTATAGCCCTGTCCTCAACCTTAACCCTTACCTTAACCATTCATAACCCTGTCCCCAACCTTACCATAACCATTCATAGCCCTGTCCCCAACCTTAACCCTTACCTAGCCATTCATAGCCCTGTCCCCAACCTTAACCCTTACCTTAACCATTCATAAAAACCCTGTCCCCACCTTTAACCCTTACCTTTAACCATTCATAACCCCTTCCCCAACCTTACCTTAACCATTCATAGCTCTGTCCCCAACCTTAACCCTTAACCATTCAGAATTTATGCCTAAATGTAACCTTCGGAATGTTACATTTACGGACAAATGGTCGGATTCTTCAGTGAGAAGACACGCACGCGGGCACACACACACACACACAAACACACACAATATTGATAGATTTTGCAGGGAAATGACTAACGTGTTTAAGGGAGATAAGAGAGGAGTTTTCAGTGAGTGACTGGGTCCCTCTTAAACGCTCATCTGTCATTACCATTTTCATAGAATACACATTTCATCACAAGATAGGAGGAAGAGAGGAAGGAGGAGAACGAAGAGAGAGAGCGAGGGTAGAGGTAGAGGGAAGGAGGAGCACGAGGAGAGAGAGAGGGAGAGGGAAGAGGGAAGGAGGAGCACGAGGGAGAGAGAGAGGGGTAGAGGAAGAGGAAGGAGGAGCACGAGGGAAGAGAGAGAGGGTAGAGGAAGAGGGAAGAGGGAGCACAGAGAGGAGAGCCTAGAAGGGTAGTGAAGGGGAGAATGAGAGAATGGGGAAAGGATAGAGGGAGTGAATGTTTTCTTTACCAGGGAGCTCCATGGTGATTATTAAAGAGTGTATTGGCTATTGTCAAATATATATATTATTGGCAATAAAGTCCCCCATCGTGTGAGTGTGCGGTGTGTGTGTGTGTGTGTGTGTGTGTGTGTGTTGTGTTGCTGGTGTTGTGTGTGTGTGTGTGTGTGTGTGTGTGTGTGTGTGTGTGTTTCTACGTGGTTAAAGTACATGCTCATAAAGCGGGCGGTGCCATTATCAGCCTTTTTCTCTGATTTGGGTGTTCTAATCTCTCCCTGATCCAATCCTCAAGCTTGACCTTTATTTCAGGAAGGTGTAACATTACAGAACATTCTGTAGACATATTGTTTAGAACATACATACGTTATCAGCATGGAGAATAGGGAATTGTGTCCAAATGTTCATTACCTTTGGTTCTGACACGTTCTGAACATTTAATCGTCCAGCGTGTGTTTATAACCCTTGTGAATAAGCGTCTTACAGGCATGTTTGGCTCGTTGTGCTAAAGTGAAGCAGATAATGAAGTGACATTAATTATTCCATCTGAGATGGCTGTGTGTTTGTGGCCAACGGTTGATTTGGGAAATCAACATTGGAAAACATGGATTGGGGAAATCTCAGGAACGTTGCAATAGAGAGAGTGCCACCCTAGGACTTCTGCTCGCGCAAAATGAAGTTAAATTTTTTTTGTGGGTTGTAAAGATGCTATATGCACTGTGCCTCACGTCTTAAAGATATCATTGAATTGAGTTTGGTTGACTACAATTCAAGTTTTTCTGACAGTGACAATTCTGGTTTTCCGATAAAAAAATGAGCGCAGGATTATTATTTTTTGAGAATCAAGTGATGGGCCAGATTGGTGTATCTATACATTCATGTTGGACCAGATTGGTGTATCTATACATTCATGCTGGATCAGATTGGTGTATCTATAGATTCATGCTGGACAGATTGGTGTATCTATAGATTCATGTTGGACCAGATTGGTGTATCTATACATTCATGCAGGATCAGATTGGTGTATCTATAGATTCATGCTGGACCAGATTAGTGTATCTGTACATTCATGCAGGACCAGATTGGTGTATCTGTACATTCATGCAGGACCAGATTGGTGTATCTGTACATTCATGCTAGACCAGATTAGTGTATCTGTACAGTCATGCAGGACCAGATTGGTGTATCTGTACATTCATGCAGGACCAGATTGGTGTATCTGTACATTCATGCTAGTGTTGTAAATGAATCACATTTTCTGAGTTGATTGTCCTCCTCATTAACTTGTTATGGCTGCAGGGGGCGTATTGAAAAACTGGAAAATATGTGCCCATTTTCAAACGGCCTCTTACTCAATTTTTGCTCGTACAATATGCATATTATTATTACTATTGGATAGAAAACAGTCTCTAGTTTCTAAAACCGTTTGAATTATTTCTCTAATTGGAACAGAACTCTTTTTACAGCCCATTTCCTATCCGGAAGTGAGATTTCCAAAATCGATGTCTCTCTTCAAGAGCTTGTCTATAAAAGGGCATGTCACTTAAGACTGTAGAAACACGTCATACGCCTTCCCCTGGGTGTCATGCGGAAGTGAGAGCAGAAATGACTTGATTATCTCGTCCTGGGATTGAACACAACCTCTTGGAGTGAGAGTTGCGCACTTTATTTTTTTTTCTGGGCGCGAAGTAGGACCTGGACTCGGCTCCTGGAAAACCCTCGTTAAAGGTGAATATGATCTCCGGCTTCGATTTTATTTGATACATGTCATAATATCATCCTAAAGTATGTTTTTTCAATATAGTTTAATTATATTATTGAAATTTATTCTGGACTTTAGACGTGATGCGACGCAAGAATTTTGTCAAGACGGAGAGTTTAAATCCGCACGGCCAGTGTGTTTGCTAATTCAAGAGGGAAATCGTTTGTTCTGGATCCAAATAAAGACGGTTCTGAACAAAGGACCCCTTGGAGAACATTCTGATGGAAGATCAACAAAGATAAGGACCCAATTTGGGATGCTTTTTCATATATCTGTCGAACTGTGCTATTGCTACCGTTTGACTAGAATCAATGCTGCTGTGTGCTAGCTATTGTAGTAAGCTAATATAACGATATATTGTGTTTTCGCTGTAAAACACTTCAAAAATCGGAAATATTGGCTCTATTCACAAGATCTTTGTCTTTCATTAGCTATCCACCATATATTTTTCTGAAATGTTTTATGATGTGTAATTATTAGTTGACGTTGGTGTCTGTATTTTCTCTGGCTACTCCCGTGCGATTTCTGACTGTAGCTATGATGGTAGCAGTAATGTAAAACTGATTTATAGCTAAAATATGCACATTTTTTGAACAAAACATAGATTTATTGTGTAACATGTCATAGGACTGTCATCTGAGGTAGTTTTTTCTAGGTTATTTAGGTTGGTTCTAGGTTAGTTAGGTTGGCTTGTGCATGCTACTTGCATCCTACTTGCTTATTTGGTGGTGAGCTTACATAAATATATGTGGTGTTTTCTCTGTAAAACATTTAAAAAATCGGACATGTTGGCTGGATTGACAAGATGTTTATCTTTCAAATGCTGTATTGGACTTGTTAATGTGTGAAAGTTAAATATTTAAAAAAAATAGATTTTGAATTTCGCGCCCTGCACTTGAGCTGGATGTTGTCATAGGTGTACCGGCGTCGGGCTGCAGCCATAGCAGGTTTAAACATGTACACCACCATACAGTAGCTATATCAAGACCATCTCATTTTCATTCATGCATTTTAGTTTGAGCTGACACTACAAAGGTGATGAAAAAAATAATAACATCCACACACCCGGGTTCACGCACACACACACACACACACGCACACACACACACACATCTTCTACTGTATCATCTTCTACTGTATAAGTGGAAGCAGTGAAAAGTACATCGACAGTGTGGAGTCATAGGGGACATGGTGGGGCTGAGAAGGCAGGAAGTCATTAAGAAAAGCAATATGCGGCTGAAATTGCATCAGCGTTGTTGCATGATAAATGCTTTCTATTTGTTTTCTATGGAGCCACATAACCTCCAACCGCCTGCTATTCTTAGTAGACCTGCGTAGGCAGACACCAGCTCCCCAATATTGTATTTTGTTTTGTGTTTCTCTATACATTTATTTATTAACTTGTTTGCTTTTTTATGAACGGGTGTATCAAACTGACTTTAGGATCAGATAATTGTGGATGTGTGATTCAGGAGTGACCTTTGGCCTTCGACGTGACCTTTAAAACACCAGGGAGTCCAAACGATTGCTGATCAATATACAATTAGAGAGACATCACAAGACAAAACACAAAGAGAAAGAGAAAAACATGTAAATATGGGGAAGGGTATAGGAGAAAAGAAGAAGAAACGAACAAACAAAATATTCTAGATTTAAATTCTAATTAACCCGAGGGGTTGTGGTATATGGGCAATTCAACCACGGCTAAGGGCTGTTCTTAGACACTCCGGGAAGCAACGTGAAGTGCCAGCACCCAGCCCTTAGCTGTGGTATATTGGCCGCATATCACAAACCCCCGAGGTGCCTTATTGCTATTATTATCAAGGCACAAGGCGAGACCCAGATGCAGACACAGGATGCAGATGGTTGGAGTCTTACAATGTTTAATAATCCAAAGGGGTGGGCAAGAGAATGGTCATGGACAGGAAAAAAGGTCAAAACCAGATCAGAGTCCAGGAGGTACAGAGTGGCATACAGGCTCGTGGTCAAGGCAGGCAGAATGGTCAGGCAGGCAGGTACAGAGTCCAGAAACAGGCAAGGGTCAAAACCGGGAGGACTAGAAAAAGAAGAATCGCAAAAAGAGTATGGGAAAAACACGCTGGTTGACTTGACTAAACATAGAAGACGAACTGGCACAGAGAGACAGGAAACACAGGGATAAATACACTGGGGAAAATAAGCCACACCTGGAGGGAGTGGAGACAATCACAGGAACAGGTGAAACAGTTCCCAGTCCAGAGCTTCCGGCGACAGTTCCCAGTCCAGAGATTCCGGCAACGTTTCACAGTCTGGAGCCTCCAGCAACGGTCCCCAGTCCGTGGCCTCCGGCGATGATCAGTGGTCTGGTTCCTCCGGCGATGATCAGTGGCCCGGTTCCTCCAGTGCAGGTCCATGCACCAGGGCCGTCACCAAAGCGGAGGGATCTGTGGGCGGAGGGGGGTCTACGTCCCGCACCAGAGCCGCCGCCGTGAAGGGATGCCCACCCGGACCCTCCCCTTTAGAGTCAGGTTTTGCGGCCGGAGTCCGCACCATTGGGGGGGGTACTGTCACGCCCTGGCCATAGAGAGGTTTTTATTCTCTATTTTGGTTAAGCCAGCGTGTGACTAGGGTGGGCATTCTAGTTTATTTATTTCTATGTTGGTGTGGTTCCCAATCAGAGGCAGCTGTCTATCATTGTCTCTGATTGGGGAGTAATATATTTATCATGAACACTTACCACGCTGCGCTTTGGTCCACTCATTCCGACAAGAGCCGTGACACATACCCGTGGTACATGGTCTGATATACCACAGTTGTCAACCAATCAGCATTCAGCGCTCGAACCACCCAGCTTATAATATAACAACATATGATATACTGTATAATACACTTAAACTGAGTATATCAAACATTAGGAACACCTTCCTAATATTGAGTTAGAATCTTTCCCCCAAGGGAACCACACCTGTCGCCAATCTCACAAACAATAGCAACATTGTTTCAATTATATATAGAACTTTTCTTGCAGCTCTGGTATATGAAGCTTTTTTGAGGCTTTGCTCACAATTCATTCTGTGGCAGCACAATGACCAAACAATATACTGCATGTCAGGCTCTTGATCATATCTTTGATTGCGCCACTGGTGAGGAGGAGAGAGTCCTTGTTAAACTTTGACAAAAGTTGTCTGTGATAAATAGCACAATATGTTTCTTCTGAGTATTTGTTATAGTCAAAATAATCCATAAATTATGCTTGTTTTACTCAAAAACGAGTTGTATGAGCTCAGATCAATGAGGCCTACAAGCCAAAAATAGCAAATAGAAGTTCAAAACTTGTAATGTTCACAAGAACTTAAGTTGATAAAAAGATCGAACACAACACTAGATGATAATATTTGTTTTATTATGGATTTATCATTAGCTATAATGGGGCAGCCATTTTGGACCAGGAACAAATAATTTATTAATATGAAACTAACACAACAGGAGGGTTATGGACCCAAAAATTGACAGCTGTGTCATATAGATTTCAAAATAGTTAGAAAACAGATTTTCGATGTACCAATTCCATGACACATGGTCAATGAATTGACACGCGAAACGACGGCGGATTCAAAACTTCGAATTGCTCAATTTAAATTATTAAACAAAATTCTTGCAGGAATGGCTGAAGAATTGCAACATTTACCTGGAGCTAGCACTATCATCAAGGCAAAGGGTGGCTACTTTGAAAATACTGTGGACAAGAGACGTGAGGTAAAGGGGGAGAGACCTCACGTCTCTTCTACACCTTCTGTCTCCCCCTTTACATCACGTCTCTTCTCCACCTTCTGTCTCCCCCTTTACCTCACGTCTCCTCTCCACCTTCTGTCTCCCCCTTTACCTCACGTCTCTTCTACACCTTCTGTCTCCCCCTTTACCTCACGTCTCTTCTCCACCTTCTGTCTCCCCCTTTACCTCACGTCTCTTCTCCACCTTCTGTCTCCACCTTTACCTCACGTCTCTTCTCCACCTTCTGTCTCCACCTTTACCTCACGTCTCTTCTCCACCTTCTGTCTCCACCTTTACCTAACGTCTGTTCTCTACCCTCTGTCTCCACTTTCAGCTATGCTACTAGCTGAGGTTTACCTGCAGTGCAACATAACAAAGCAGAGACATGCCTCCTGTCCTGGCCTCATGAAACAACATCACAAGCAAACTGTGGAATTCCTGTGGTCAGAGTGTGCACTATAATGAGGATGAGCAGCTCATGTAAAATGCTGAGGTCAGAGTGCACACTACAATGAGGATGAGCAGCTCATGTAAAATGCTGTGGTCAGAGTGCGCACTATAATGAGGATGAGCAGCTCATGTAAAATCGTGAGCGTCAGAGTGCGCACTTATAATGAGGATGAGCAGCTCATGTAAAATGCTGTGGTCAGAGTGCCGCACTAATAATGAGGATGAGAAGCTCATGTAAAATGCTGTGGCCTCCCTCTATCTGCCACAGACAAAGCTTTGCTGAGCTGCTGGTCTGTGGAGATGGAGGAGAGAAAACACACACACCACACACACACACACACACACACACACACACACACACACACACACACCACACACACACACACACACACACACACACACACACACACACACACACACACACCCACACACACACACACACACCAAGCCATACACACATGACCGGACAAAGACAAACACACCTTCTCTAATCTGCATGTCATCTTTGCTCAGTCTGGCATCAACAAACATACACATGTCCATGCAAACACAGCCATCACTCTGGTCTCCAGCTGTTATCACAGCGTGAAACAGCCGTGTCACTGTTTCTGTATCACAACGCCCTACACTGCACCCCAAAACTCCCGTGTGCACGGCAAATAAAATAAATAGTTATGGTCGTATACACATATTTAGCAGATGTTATCGGGTGTAGGAGAATGTAATACGGCTCAGGATATGACCCAGATGCAGACACAGGAGGCGGATAGTTTGATTCTCAGAATATTATTATAACAAAGAGGCAGGCAAAGGGCAGGTCGAGGGCAGGCAGAGGTTCGTAATCCAGGGCAGAGACAATCAGGGACAGAACGGCAGGCGGGCTCAGGAAGGCAGAAAGGTCAAAACCGGGAGGACTAGAAAACAAAACAGGAGAAACGTAAAAACTGCTGGTGAGACCTGACAAAACAAATACCAGGGGATAATGGGTAAAATAGGAGACACCTGGGGGGTGGAGACAAGAACAAGACACAAACAGGTGAAACAGATCAGGGTGTGACACCTGGAAGGGGGTGGAGACAAGAACAAGACAGGTGAAACAGATCAGGGTGTGACACCTGGAGGGGGTGGAGACAAGAACAAGACAGGTGAAACAGATCAGGGTGTGACACCTGGAAGGGGTGGAGACAAGAACAAGACAGGTGAAACAGATCAGGGTGTGACAGAAATGCTTGAGTTCCTAGCTCCAACAGTGCAGTAATATCTAACAGTACACAACAAAACACACAAACATAGAAGTAAAAGAATGAAATTAAGAAATATAGAAATTCTAGGATGAGCAATGTCTGTATCCAGAGTATGAAAATACACACAATACAGTATATATACATAGAGAGAGAAAAAGAAAGAACAGGCTGTGACTCGGGTGGTTGAGGTCCTTAATGATCTTCTTGGCTTTCTGTGACACTGGGTGCTGTAGATGTCCTGGAGGTGCAGGCAGTGTGCCCCATGTAATGCGTTGGGAATAACGCAACACCCTCTGAAGTGCCCTGCGGTTGTGGATGGTGCAGTTGCCGTACCAGGCGGTGAGGTTGCAGTGCAACATAACAAAGCAGAGACGTACCTCCTGTTCTGGCCTCATGAAACAACATCACAAGCAAACTGTGGAATTCCTGAGGTCAGAGTGCGCACTATAATGAGGATGAGCAGCTCATGTAAAATGCTGTGGTCAGAGTGCGCACTATAATGAGGATGAGCAGCTCATGTAAAATGCTGTGGTCAGAGTGCGCACTATAATGAGGATGAGCAGCTCATGTAAAATGCTGTGGTCAGAGTGCGCACTATAATGAGGATGAGCAGCTCATGTAAAATGCTGTGGTCAGAATGCGCACTTAATGAGGATGAGAAGCTCATGTAAAATGCTGTGGTCAGAGTGCGCACTATAATGAGGATGAGCAGCTCATGTAAAATGCTGTGGTAAGAGTGCGCACTGTAATGAGGATGAGAAGCTCATGTAAAATGCTGTGGTCAGAGTGCGCACTAAATATGAGGATGAGCAGCTCATGTAAAATGCTGTGGTCAGAGTGCGCACTATAATGAGGATGAGCAGCTCATGTAAAATGCTGTGGCCTCCCTCTATCTGCCACAGACAAAGCTTCTGCTGAGCTGCTGGTCTGTGGAGATGGAGGAGAGAAAACACACACACACACACACACACACACACACACACACACACACACACACACACACACACACACACACACACACACACACACACACACACACACACACCACACACACACACACACAACCCACCAGTACACTTGCCCACCTCCACATTCACCCTGCACAGATCTGGGTGAAATCCCCTAACTCTCTTTGTCCCAGCATCAGGTCTGGGCTGAGACGGAGTAGCTTAGCTGTCTTAGAGGCTGCATTCCAAAAACAGGCTTTGGGGTTATTAACTACTGTAATACCACCCACAGGCACCTACACACATCACAGGCTGGAGAAGCACTGCGGCAGAGCAGCACCCCTGGAGCACTTAGGGGTAGTGCCTTGCTCAAGGGCACAATGGCTTTAGGCAGTATACCGGCTGCCTGATCACTCCCTGCCAATTTCCCCACACGCAGCTCGGGGGTTCGAAGAGGCAACCCTCCGGTTACCGACCCACCTCTCTAACTTCATGGCTACCACCGATGGAAGTGTGTGTGTGCGTGGATGCGTGTGTGACAGAGATGGATAGGGTTTCTGGTATTAAACCTAAAGGTAAATGCCACAGCTGTCTGTCACTTCACACCTGCTCTCCCTGACAGGCCAGCGCTGACAGCCTGGCATTTACACACCTCACTCACCAGAAAAACACACACACACACACACACACAAACTCACGCATGCATACACACAAACAAATACACACACACACCTTATACCTTTTCATATTGATAAACACACCTCAGTGTTCCCGAATGTTGAGACTGTGCTTGAGCTTTATTCACAATATTTGTTTAATGTCTACCTCCATCTCCGTTTAGGATGTGCAAAGCATCCCAGACGTCCCATGTCCATATACAGAACTGAACTTCCTCTGTTACCTGCATTTCAAGCCAGACACGGTGTGCTTTATAGTTTACATCCTGTGAATGTGTAGAAGCACATGCCTCTGCCCTTCTAAATGTTGTCAGCTTATCCCCCCTGCTTGTCTCTTTCTGTTAGTCACCAGACATCACACAGGCCTCAATAATACATATCAGCCCTTACGTAGCTAACTGGGCCATGGTGGAGGAGGCTTAGAGACAGGAAAACATCTGTCACACATACACACACACACACACACACACGCTCTGTCACACACACGCACACAAACACACACAGGGGCTGAGCCTTGGTGGAAGCTGTTGACAGGCATGTAACATGCTTGTGTTGCTGTTCTTAATTTGAGATCCTGGGATAAGGAACATGTAACACAGAACAGGGAACATGGAATAGGGAACAGGGAACATGGAACAGGGAACACCGACCAAGGAACATGGAACATGAAATAGGGAACAGGGAACATAGAACATGGAGCAGGGAACAGGGAACATGGAGCAGGGAACAGGGAACATGGAGCAGGGAACAGGGAACAGGGAACAGGGAGCATGGAGCAGGGAACAGGGAACATGGAGCAGGGAACATAGAATGTATAGAATGGATGGTGGAGGTAGGATGGGTAATAGAAAAAACTATTTGTGTGTGTGGGTGTGCATCTGGGCTGTGTTGGTGGTGGGGGTGTGGTGGTCTGCCGGGGGGTTTGGGGGGTGGTTGAGAGGTGGGGGGAGGGGGGAGGGGGGGAGTGTCGGGGGGTGTGGGTGGGGGGGGGTGGGTGCGGGGGTTGGGGTGTGGGTGGGTTGGGGGGGGTGGGGTGGGTGGTGTTGTGGGTGGGGTGTGGTGTTGGGGGGGGTGGGTTGGGGGGGGGGGGGTCCGCATAGAAGGAGAAATAGGGCGGGAGACAGGGTGTGGGAGGGAGCAGGGAACAAGAACATGGAGCAGGGAGACAAGAACATGGAGCAGGGAACAGGGAACATGGAGCAGGAAACATAGACAATGGAGCAGGGAACAGGGAACATGGAGCAGGGAACAGGGACATGGAGCAGGGACACAGGGAACATGGAGCAGGGAACAGGGAACATGAGCAGGGAACATAGAACATGGAGCATGGGAACAGGGAACAGTGGAAGCAGGGAACAGGGGAACATGGAGCAGGGAACAGTAGAAGATGGAGCAGGGAACAGGGACATGGAGCAGGGAACATAGAAATGGAGCAGGGCACAGAACAATGGAGCAGGGAACAGGGAAGAAAAATGGAGCAGGGAACATAGAACAGGGAACATGGACGATGGAACATGTAACACGGAACATGGAACACGGAACATCTAACATGTAACAGGGCACATGGAACAGGGAACAATGAATAGGGAACAGGGACTTAGAAACAGGGATCATGGACCAGAGAACAGAGAACAGCGAACATGGAACAGGGAACATGGAACATCTAACATGTAACAAGGCACATGGAACAGGGAACATGGAACAGGGAACATGGACCAAGAAGCAGGGAACATGGACCAGAAAAGAGAACCGGGAACAGGAAACAGGGAACACAGGCCCTGGGGGAACCAGTATGTGTTTATGGTGCTGAGAGGCTGCTGGTGATCATCGACTAGCCATTTGTTTCTCTCTCCTTCTCTTCACTGCTGTACTGCAGAATTCATAACTGAGAGTACTGGGGAAGCTTCAGACCACACACAAACTGAAACAACATGCATTCACATACACAGACAAACAAAGACAACACCGCACCACGCACGCATTCACACACAGTAAAAGCGTTCTCCATGCTGCATGCCAGCGCCAGAGCAACACAGGAGGCTCTAGGCCAGAACTATGAAAGAGGGAACGCCAGAGAGACATGAGGAGGAGAGGAGTGTGAAATTACCAAAGTCAGCGAACAGGACCAGGGAGATAGGAGAAGGGAGAGAGGAGAGAAGAGAGGGAGGGGGAGAGAGAGAGAGAAGAGAGGGAGGAGAGGAGAGAGAGAGAGAGGGAGGAGGGAGGGAGAGAGAAAGGGAGGAGGGAGGGGAGAGAGAGAGAGAGAGAGGGACGGGAGGGAGAGAGAAGGGAGGGAAGAGGGAAGGGAGAAGGGTGGAGGAGGGAGGGAGGGAGGCAGTAGGGAGGAGGGAGGGAGAGAGAGAGGGAGGGAGGGGAGAGGGGGGAGGGAGGGATGGATGGGAAGGAGGGAGAGAGGAAGAGAAGGAGAGGGAGGGATAAGAGAGAGAGAAGGGAGGACGGGAGGGAGGAGATAAGAGAGAGAGGGAGGGGGAAGAGAAGGGAGGGAGGGAGGGAGGGAGGAAGAGGGAGGAGGAGGAATAGAGAAGAGAGGGAGGAGGAGGGAGAGAGAAGAGAGGGAGGAGGGAGAGAGAGAAAGGGAGGGAGGGAGAGGGAGGAGGGAGATAGAAAGGAGGGAGTGAGAGAGGAAGAGAAGAGAGGGAGGAGGGAGAGAGAGAAGGGGGGGAAGGGAGAGGGAGGAGGGAGATAGGAGGGAGGAGTGAGAGAGGAGAGAGAAGAGAGGGAGGAGGGAGAGCGAGAAGGGGGGAGGGAGAGGGAGAGAGGAGGAGTAGTAACTGAGGGGGAGTGGAGGGGAGAGGAGAGATGAGTAGGTGGATGGAGGAGGTGGTATGGGAGGGAGAGGTGATCAGCAGTAGGCTGTTTTGTGGTTTTATGCCAGAGATCATTGTGTGTGTGAGCTTGTCATGGCAACGCTGCCAGCAGGAGAAAAAAATACTTGAGTGTGCAATAGACTAGAGGAGAGAGAAATAGGAGAACAAAGATATAGTGGTTTGTTAGCCTCCCTTATGGACCAAACTAGACTGAACATGTAGTGTACACCTAGCCCAAGTGTTGTTGTTTTTGCAGTGGGTGAAATGGACCCATTGTGAACAATGAGACACCTGCCAACCAAACAACACAGCGAGGCAAGCTCTCTCGCGCTGTTGAGTAATCTTCTTATGCTTCAAGTCTATTTAATAAGATCGACAGCCTGACCCAGGGTGAAGTAGCTACAGAAATGATTTCAGTCGTCTGTTTTCTTCTGACACCTCTTCATGCTATCTGTCCTTCTCTGTACTTCACGGTCCAGCGATGTCACTGAAGCTCTCATTATGTGGTAAATGCTGCCTTCACGTCTATGATGTAACTTTGCTCTGTGACATTAGAAGGCAGTAGGCTGCAGAGGCCTTGCACTTTATCCTGTGGCTTACCGCATCAATTCAACACTGAAGAAAAACATAAATGCAACATGTAAAGTGTTGATCCTATGTTTCAAGAGCTGAAATAAAAGATCCCAGAAATGTTCCTTACTCACAAACATCGTATTTCCTTCAAATGTTGTGCACAAATATGTTTACATCCCTGTTAGTGAGAATTTCTCCTTTGTCAAAATATTCCATCCACCTGACAGGTGTGTCATATTGAGAAGCTGATTAAACAGCATATTCATTACACAGGTGCACCTTGTGCTGGGGACAATAAAAGGCCTCTCTAAAATGTGCAGCTTTGTCACACAACACAATGCCACAGATGTCTCAAGTTTTTACAGAACATGCAGTTGACATGCTGACTGCAGGAATGTTCATCAGAGCTATTGTCAGAGAATGGAATGTTAATTTCTCTACCCTAAGCCACGTCCACTGTCATTCTAGAGAATTTGGCAGTACGTCTAACGGGTCTTACATCTGCAGACCACGTGTAACCATGCCAGCCCAGGACCACTTCACCTGCAGGATCTTCTGAGACCAGCCACCTGGACAGCTGATGAAACTGTTTTTGCACAAGCAAAGAATTTCTGCACAAACTGTCAGAATTCGTATCAGGGAAGCTCATTTGCGGGCCCGTCGTCCTCACCAGGGTCTTGACCTGACTGCAAATGCTCAACCTCGATGGCCACTGGCACGCTGGAGAAGTCTGCTCTTCATGGATAAATCCCGGTTTCAATTGTACCGGGCAGATGGCAGACAGTGTATGGTGTCGTGTGGTCCAGTGGTTTACTCAACGTTGTGAACAGAGTGCCCCATGGGGGCGGTGGGGTTATGGTATGGGCAGGCATGAGCTGAACAGAGTGCCCCATGGGGGCGGTGGGGTTATGGTATGGGCAGGCATGAGCTACGGACAACCAACACAATTGCATTTCATCAATGTCAATTTGAATGCACAGAGATACAGTGATGAGATCCTGAGGCCCATTGTCGTGCCATTCATCCACCACCATCACCTCATGTTTCAGCATGATAATGCACGGCCCCAAGGATCTGTACAACATTCCTGGAAGCTTAACATGTCCCAGTTCACAAATCAACAGCCTGATCAACTCTATGTGAAGGAGATGTGTCGCGCTGCATGAGGCAAATAGTGGTCACACCAGATACTGACTGGTTTTCTGATCCAAGCCCTTACCTTTTTTGAAAGGTATCTGTGACCAACAGATGCGTATCTGTATTCCCAGTCATGTGAAATCCATAGATCAGGGCCTAATGCATTTATTTCAATTGACTGATTTCCTTAAATTAACTGTAACTCAGTAAAATCGTTGAAACTGTTGCATGTTGAATTTACATTTTTGTCACCTCACCTTTTTATTCACACTACTGGTGATTTCATCGTTTACATGACATACTTACTGTATATCTATAGGTCATTTTACAAATCTTTCAATCTCTCTCTGCTTCACAATGTCCCCACGAGGGAGAATGTTCCTTATTTTATTGTCATGGTTGGGATTTTTGGGGATTTTAAGTCACCGCAAGAATAGAAGAACCAACCCACACACACACACACACACACACACACACACACACACCACACCACACACACACACACACCACACACACAGAGAGAGAGAGAGAGAGAGACACACACACACACACACACACACACACACACACACACACACACACACACACACACACACACACAACACACACACACACACACACACACACACACAACACACCACACACACACACACAACACACACCACACACACACACACAGACACAGACTCCTGTATGAACCCCATCTGTTAAGTCCTTTATGTGATCAATCTATTGTTTACATGGCTTCTGACATGCGCAATAGATATACTTCTCAACATAATCCAGAGCATTCATAATTAAAATTCTTTCCTGCTTGAGGATATCACCTGGTGCTCTCCTCTCTGTGATCTCTCTGTCTCCAAATTACACAACATAACCAATGCCACACGAACTAAGTACGTAATGAGATTAAGAACTAATACATAGACAAGCGATGGCTGTAATCGACTGGTGGTTTGTATGATCCTCCCTCGATTTCCTAGTTTCTCCTTTTTCCTCCCTTCCTCCGTCCCTGTTCTTTGTAAAGGTCTCCTCCTTCAGTCGGGGTCGTGGGAGCGCTAGAGAGGATTCTCAACGGAGGCTCAATCTCTTCTTATTAGAGAGATGTGAGACGAAAGAGCGAAGAGAGAGAGAGAGAGAGAGAGACGAGAGAGAGAGAGAGAGAGAGAGAGAGAGAGAGAGAGAGAGAGAGAGAGAGAGAGATCAGTGGCGTGTTGGCTAGAGGTCTATGCCAACACTTTTGCAACCTTAGTGGAGCCATGCAATCTCTCTATTCAGTTGGTGGGTTTTTTTCTCACTTTTTCTCTCCCCCCTTCTTCTTCCTTTAGTGGTGGAACCAGGTGTCAAGCTACTTAGTTCACGCTCCTTCACTATTTCATTTAGCAAAATCCTAACACACACATCAGAGATCGGAAATAATAATCTGGGAATGTATTTAATCCGCTCAAATTATCGTTGCAGATTTACCACCTAATTACACCGATGACGCTTACACCTTTTATTAACTCATCAAAATGTAATTTCCATTTTTTTGCTGTTTAATCTCTATCTCTAAACGACAGGATGAGACGAGGAAAATACACCTTTTTTATTTACTTTTTTCCTTCACTTTCAGATGTATGTGTGTGTGTTAGCAGAGTGAACTCATTGGCATGCATGGCTGTCCCATCTATAGACAAGAGAGGAGGGCAGAGCCGTCGATGATTACACAGATGCAGTGTTTGGTTAAAGGAAGAGAGACAAAGGAAGAGACACTCTTTGGACTCTGACTCTGAGTTTCTTTTATTGAAAAATAAAACAACTCTGGGGTCCTACTGTGTTGAGTTCTTTTCTGTTCTGACTCAGATGTAATGGTAAAAACCTACTACAAAAGCATTTTCAATGCTGTACAAGCCTAGAGATGTACTGCATTTCTCCACTCAGAGGTGCAGAATAGCAAAGGGCATTCTACAGAGACATATGAGTTTGGGTAAGAGTACTCTTTTTATGTAAACCCTCATAGTGGTAGAGCGAGGCGGGAGGAAAGAGAGAGAGAGAGAGAGAAGTCTAAGGAGGAAGTAGAGAGGGAAGGGAGGAAGCAGATAGAGAGAGGAGAGGAGGAAGTAGATGGAGAGAGGAGGAAGTAGATGGAAAGAGGAGGGTGTGAGTGGGGAAGTGGATCGTCAGTGGTTTTCTATAATTAGATCAATAGTCTATAATTAACACCCTATAGGGATTACCATGGTCAAAGTCACTGAGAGAGAGGGGGAGTAGGAACAGAGAGGGGAAGCGAGCGGGAGATAAAGAAACAGTTACAGGGAGAGATGAGTGTACATGTGAATGACAATTATTCCATCCACTGGGGCCATATATTAGATAACACCTTAACTAGCTGGCCAGCTCCGTGTATTGAACCCACATATACAGTACCAGTCAAAAGGTTGGACATACCTACTCATTCAAGGGTTTTTCTTTATTTAATTTTTTTCTATTTTATACATTGTAGAATAACATTGAAGACATAAAGACGATGAAACAACACAAAAGGAATAACGTAGTAACCAAAAAAGTGTAAAACAAATCAAAATATATTTTAACATGGAGATTCTTCAAAATAGCCACCCTTTACCCTTTGCCCTGACGTTCTCTCAACCAGCTTCATGACTTAGTCACCTGGAATGCATTTCAATAAACATGTGTGCCTTCTTCAAAGTTAATTTGTGGCATTTCTTTCCTTCTTTGAGCCAATCAGTTATGTTCTGACAAGGTACCGGTGGTATACAGAAGATAGCCCTATTTGGCAAGAACAGCTCAAATAAACAAAGAGAAATGACAGTCCGTCATTACTTTAAAATATGAAGGTCAGTCAATCCAGAAAATGCAAGAACTTTGAAAGTTTGTTCAAGTGCAGTTGCAAAAACCATCAAGCACTATGATGAAACTTGCTCTCATGAGGACTGCCACAGAAAAGGAAGACACAGAGTTACCTCTGCTGCAGAGGATAAATTCATTAGAGTAACCAGCCTCAGATTGCATCCCAAATTAATGCTTTACAGAGTTCAAGTAACAGTCACATGTCAACATCAACTGTTCAGAGACGATTGCTTGAATTGGACCTTCATGGTTGAATTGCTGTAAAGAATCCACTACTAAAGGACACCAATAAGAGTAAGACACTTGCTTGGGCCAAGGAACACGAGCAATGGACATTAGACAGGTGGAAATCTGTCCTTTGGTTTGATTCCAAATTTGAGATTTTTGATATCCAGACCGCCGTGTCTTTGTGAGACGCAGAGTAGGTGGACGGATGATCTCTGCATGTGTAGTTCCAACATGAAGCATGGAGGAGGATGTGTGATGGTGGGGGGTGCTTTGCTGCTGACACTGTCATTGATTTATTTAGGCACACTTCACCAGCATGGCTACCACATCATACTGCAGCGTTACGCCACGAAAATATGGCGCTGTACAACGTGACCGGTCGGGAGTAGGCTGCAGTACAAAGAATAAATAATCCTAACATTTCCACACCCTAATTATAGTCTAACTAAGATTTAAAAATCTCATTGATTTATCAAGACCAGTCCCAAGCTTGTCGCAGAGCAGCGTGAGCAGCAACCATCTTCCATATGGTTTAAATGGTACAGTATCACAAAAAATTGAACACACACAATTCTTAAAACTCTAATGATTAATTATTTATCATTTTGGGTCTCTGAATTCATATTCATTATAAAAATAGGCCCATGTACACCTTGACATTGGGGGTGTGCCATGCGGCCGTGCCTAACGGGGAAAAGGGGTGTGCCATGCGGCCGTGCCTAACGGGGAAAGGGGGTGTTCAATGCGGCCGTGCCTAACGGGGAAAGGGGGTGTGCCATGTGGCCGTGCCTAACGGGGAAAGGGGGTGTGCCATGCGGCCGTGCCTAACGGGGAAAGGGCGTGTGCCATGCGGCCGTGCCTAACGGGGAAAGGGGTTTGCCATGCGGCCGTGCCTAACGGGGAAGGGGGTGTGCCATGCGGCCGTGCCTAACGGGGAAAGGGGGTGTGCCATGCGGCCGTGCCTAACAGGGAAAGGGGGTGTGCCATGCGGCCGTGCCTAACGGGCAAAGGGGGTGTGCCATGCGGCCGTGCCTAACGGGGAAAGGGGGTGTGCCATGCGGCCGTGCCTAACGGGGAAAGGGAGGAAGGAGCCAGTCGGGAGCAACCCAGGTGACATGGAGATGCGGGGATCTGAGCTCTGGCGAGAGCCGAAGCCACCCTCCCGGTCCTCCCGGCCCAGAACCCCGCGCCGAGGGAACTAACATTACAGTTACACCATCTGGCAGGCTAATCACACAATTGTACAAAATGGTAAGAGGTGAAGAAAGTTAGACCTCTACATACACATTTCTTTACAGGAACCTCTAAATGAAAATACTGGCAGATCTATAAAATGTCCTTGAACAGTAGTAGATCTAATTAAATTTAGAAGATTCTAAATTAATATCTATGGGGCTTTAATACATTTATAATACAGAGTTAAAAAAAACTGTTTAAAAAAGTACATGTTTATTAAATAGTCTTGCTTGTCTCAGAGCAGCGTGAAACAGTGATGAAATAGTTGACCATGCGTGGGTAAGCTATTGCTTGTTGGGGGGGATTTTCACACAGTATCTGGGCTATTAAACCAATCGTTGGATAACAGATCAGCTCTCGGAACACATGAACACGCGTTACTGTGTGTGTTTCGGTAGTCTCTCTTTCTCTCTCACGCACTTGCTATCTTGACCTCTGAATGTTTGGCTATGAATAGTAGCCAACTGTAACGTCAGGAGAATGATGGGTGTGGAGTCAGGCGCAGAGTGCAGAAGTTTCACGTGAAAAAACGCTTTAATGTCCACAGTAAACAGGAACAGGTACAAAAATGGGTGAAGCCAAAACACAGGCGCAAACACAACCCAAASACCACTGTTACATAAACCGGACAGCGATAACCCAAAATCAACAATACACCTCCTACGTACAAWAACAACAAGCCCGSACAAACACAAGCGGGYTAAACGRACTTAAATAGTACCCACCCCAAAAACCCAACAAGGAACAGGTGAAACCAATTAGACAAAAACAAACGAAAAGGAAAAAGGGATCGGTGGCAGCTAGTAGACCGGCGACGACGACCGCCGAGCGCCACCCGAACAGGAAGGGGAGCCACCTTCGGTGATATTCGTGACACCAACTGATATTTACTCCTACACTCTAAAAAGAAAAGGTTCCTGGAGTATCCTTTAGGGGTTCTTCAAATTGAAACAGTGGAGGAACCCCTATAAGTTATTTGAAGAACCCATTCTTCAAAGAACCCACGATCATCAAGAGATGTGCTGGACCCTATGTCAGAGAGGTGTTTTTGTGACCACATCGTGTCTATTGTCCTGCTAATAGCACTTTTGAAAAAAAAATGTATGATATGATTCTCCACCAATAATCCACCAATAATACATTTAGAGGATTGGAGGATTCTAAATTAATATCTAATGGGCTTTTATAAAATTATAATGCAGGATTAATAATAATAATAATACCACTTTGTTTAAAAAATAACTATATTTTGGAGCTGATTTTCTTTTCAAATAACCGAAAGTGAACGATTGTAATCTGAAAAAAGGGAAATATTACATTCTTGAACATGGGTTGAGACATTCTTACTAATTTGTAAATAAATCCAGTTTGCTATTTAGAATGATTTATTTCTGTTTTTAGAGGGAGAGAAACCAAAATCCCACTGTGCCTATTTTTTGGACAAGGACATCCTAGCCGGCCAAACCCTCCCCTAACCCGGACGACGCTGGGCCAATTGTGAGCCACCCTGTAGGACTCCCAATAACGGTCAGATGTGATACAGTCTGGATTTAAACCAGGGACTGTAGTAAAGACTCTTGCGCTGAAAAGCAGTGCCTTAGACCACTGTGTCACTCAGGAGCCATGACCAACATGACCAATATATATATATAATCATAACAAAATACAGGAACTCATGTCCTTTTGTTCCCCTGACCTGGAATTCCTTACAATCATATGCCGACCGCATTATCTACAAAGATAATTATCTTAGGCTATAATCACAGCCGTGTATATCCCCCCCAAGCAGATACCTCGACGGCCCTGACAGAACTTCACTGGACTCTATGTAAACTGGAAACAATATATCCTGAGGTTGCATTTATTGTAGCTGGGGATTTAAACAGAGCTAATCTGAAAACAAGGCTACCTAAATTTTATCAGCATATCGAATGCGCGACTCGAGCTGGCAGCATTCTGGATCATTGCTACTCCATCTTCCGCGACGCATACAAAGCCCTGCCCCGCACTCCTTTCGGCAAATCTGACCACGAACCCATTTTGTTGCTCTCAGCCTATAGACAGAAACTAAAACAGGAAACGCCCGTGCTCAGGTCTGTTCAACGCTGGTCCGACCAATTGGATTCCACGCTTCAAGATTGCTTCGATAACGTGAACTGGGATATGTTCCAGATAGTCTCAGACAACAACATTGATGTGTACGCTGACTTGGTGAGCGAGTTTATTAGCAAGTGCATCGGTGATGTTGTACCCATGGTGACTATTAAAACCTTCCCTAATCAGAAACAGTGGATTGATGACAGCATTAGCGCAAAACTGAAAGCGCAAATCACTGCTTTTAGTCATGTCTAGGCGACAAGAAACATGACTGAATACACACTGTGTAGCTATTCCCTCCGCAAGGCAATCAAACAAGTGTGGAGACAAAGTAGAGTCGCAATTCAACGGCTCAAACACGAGCCGCATGTGGCAGGGTCTACAGTCAATCATGGGTTACAAAAAGAAAACCAGCCCCGTCGCGGACACCGACGTCTTGCTCCCAGACAAATTAAACAACTTCTTTTCTCAGTTTGAGGACAATATAGTGCCACTGAAACGACCCGCTACCAAAACCTGTGGGCTCTCCTTCACCATGGCCAATGTGAGTAAAACATTTTAACATGTTAACTCTCGCAAGGCTGCTGGCCCACACGGCATCCCTAGCCGCGTCCTTAGAGCATGCGCAGACCAGATGGCAGGTGTGTCTACGGACATTTTCAATCAATCCGTATCCCAGTCTGCTGTGCCCACATGCTTCAAGAGAGCCACCATTGTTTCTGTCCCCAAGAAAGCTAAGGTAACTGAGCTAAATGACTATCGTCCCGTAGCACTCACTTCTGTTATCATGAAGGGCTTTGAGAGACTAGTCAAGGATCATATCACCCTACCTGACACCCTAGACCCACTCCAATTTGCCTCCCGCCCCAATAGTTCCTCAGACGACACAATCACTGCACACTGCCCTAACCCATCTGGACAAGAAGAATACCTATGTAAGAATGCTGTTCATTGACTACAGCTCAACATTTAACACCATTGTGTACTCCAAACTCGTCATTAAGCTCAAGACCCTGAGTCTCGACCCCGCCCTGTTCAACTAGGTCTTGGACTTTCTGACAGGCTGCCCCCAGCTGGTGAGGGTAGGAAACAACATCTCCACCCGCTGATTCTCAACACCTACAAGGGTGCGTTCTCAGCCCTCTCCTGTACTCCCTGTTCACCCATGACTGCGTGGCCATGCACACCTCCAACTCAATCATCAAGATTGCAGACGACACTACAGTGGGAGACTTGATTACCAACAACGACGAGACGGCCTACAGGAAGGAGGATGAGTGCCCTTGGAGTATGGTGTCAGGAAAATAACCTCACACTCAACTTTAAAAAAAAACAAAGGAGATGATTGTGGACTTCAGGAAACAGCGCCTCTTCAACCTTCAGGAGGCTGAAGAAATTTGGCTTGTCACCAAAACCACTCAAACTTTTACAGATGCACAATCGAGAGCATCCTGTCGGGCTGTATCCCCACATGGTATGGCAACTGCTCCGACCACAACCGTAAGGCTCTCCAGAGGGTAGTGAGGTCTGCACATTGCATCACAGGGGGCAAATTACCTGCCCTTCAGGACACCTACATCACCCGATGTCGCAAGAAGGCAAAAAAGAGCATCAAGGTCAACAACCACCCTAGCCACTGCCTGTTCACCCCGTTATCATCCAGAAGGCGAGGTCAGTACAGGTGCATCAAAGCTGGGACTGAGAGACTGAAAAACAGCTTCTATCTCAAGGTCATCAGACTGTTAAACAGCCATTACTAACATTGAGTGGCTGCTGCCAACATACTGACTCAGATCTCTAGCCACTTTAATAATTCATAATTTGATGTAATACATGTATCACTAGTCACGTGAAATGCTACTTTATATAATCATTACATACCCTACATTACTCATCTCATATGTATATATGTATATACTGTACTCTATACCAACTACTGCATCTTGCTTATGCCGCACGGCCATCGCTCATCCATATTTTTATTTGTACATATTCTTATTCATCTCTTTACACTTGTGTGTAAAAGATAGCTGTTGTGAAATTGTTAGATGACTTGTTAGATATTACTGCATGGTCGGAACTACAGTACAAGAACAAGCATTTTGCTACACTAGCATTAACGTCTGCTAACCATGTGTATGTGACCAATAAAATGTCATTTGATTAGATCTTTTTTTTTCAGAACATTAACCATGTGTGTAGGTAGATGTGGAATGGTAGATACAAATATTCTGTTGCAAGTTGGGGAGGGGTGTTTTTCACACCTACAGTAGCAGAGCTAGTAGACTATCCTTTGGTAAAGGTTGAAGAGTCTACTGTCCTGCTAATAGCCCATCCTAGAAACGTTGGTTACTGAATTCACTGCCTGCTATGCTTGTGAAAAACAATATGCCTCCAGCTGTCCATCACTACTGTAAATAAAAACACAGAATATCTAATGGGTTTTTATATAATTATAACGCAGGGTAATTAATAATAATAATAATAATAATAATAATATTAATACTACTTTTTACCCCTTCCACTTGTTAAAGGTTCCAATTGATAAAGTTTATCAATTAGTATATCTAAGTTTAACTGCAATATTTGTTGTATTATTGTCACGCCCTGACTTTACTTATCTATGTTTTCTTTATTATTTTGGTTTAGGTCAGGGTGTGACATGGGTGGGTATGCTAGTTTTGTATTGTCTAGAGTTTTTGTAAGTCTAGGGGATTTAGTAGGTCTAGGTATTTGTAAGTCTATGGTGGCCTGATTTTGGTTCCCAATCAGAGCCAGCTGTTTATCGTTGTCCCTGATTGGGGACCATATTTAGGTAGCCATTTCCCTTGGGTATTTGTGAGTTCTTGATCTATGTTTGGTTGCCTGTCTGCACTATCCATATTAGCTTCACGGTTCATTTTGTTTATTTTGTTAGTTTGTTTAGTGTTCGTTCTTTTAATAAAGAAGAATGTACGCTTACAACGCTGCGCTTTGGTCTCCTCCTTTCGATGGGCGTGACAATTATTTGTGCTGTCTCTTCTGGTGGATTAAACTGAAACTGAAACCAATTTTCAATGGCTTGTTTAAAAAATTACTATATTTTGGAAAATATTTTGTTTTCAAATAACCAAAAGTGAGTGAGAAAAGGCCATTCTTGGGGTGAGACATTCTTACTAATTTGTAAATAATGCCAGTTTGTTATTTAAAATGATTTATTTCTGTTTTTAGATGGAGAGAAACCAAAAGCTCACCGTGCCTATTTTTTGGACAAGGACATCCCGGCTGGCCAGACCATCCCCTAACCCGGACGACGGTGGGCTAATTGTGCGTAACCTCATGGGTCTCCTGGTCGCTGTCACGACGTCCGCTGAAGTCGGTCCCTCTCCCTGTCCGGGCGGCGTTTGGCGGTCGACGTCACCGGTCTTCTAGCCAACGCCAATTCACTTTTCATTTTCCATTTGTTTTGTCTTAGTCTTACACACTTGGTGTCACTCACACAATTACCTGTTTATTATTTAACCCTCTGTTCCCCATGTTTGTTTGTGAGTAATTGTTCTTTGTAAGTCGGTCCGTTATTGTGGGCTCATATATTTGCCTTGTATTTTTTTATATTTTGTGTAAAGTAAGTTGATTACTAATTTCTGCTGTCCTGCGCCTGACTCTCTACACCAGCTACACACAGGACCCCATTACAGTCGCGGGCGGCACGGTTATAAAACCAGCATCTGTAGCAATGCAGTTTTCACTGCGATTCACTCGGGAGGCCACATCCACAAAGTTTCTTTGCCTTGTCACAAAGTATCAAAATACTAAAATACTACTTCAACAGAGACATTCAATGACATCTCCAAGAGATATGCTGGACCCTAGGTCAGAGAGGTGTTTTTGGGACCACATCGTGTCTATAGTCCTGCTCATATCTCTTGTGATTGAAAACATTAACGATATTTGGAGATTATTTAGTTTTCAAGTAACCAAAAGATATTGGCTGTACTAGAGAATTTAAAACTGTGTTTTGTAAGAACATAGTATATGGGATTGATTTGATGGTGTTTCTATTCCAAGAAAAACGTGCAGTTGGCGCTGCACGTTGTACAGCGCCAACGAAAATATGGCGCTGTACAACGTGACCGGTCAGGAGTAGGCTGCAGCACAGTAAGAGCAAAATAACCGTAGCATTTCCACACTCTAATTGTAGTCTAACCAATACCCAAACGAAGATTAAGTGAAAATGTAAATTTTGTTGATTTATCAAGACCATTCAACATGCTTGTCTCAGAGCAGAGCTGTGTTGACCTATGAATGCATACTTTTCCCCCTTCCACTTGCCTCTTCCATTAATTTTGAAATAGTTTTAATAAACTCCCCATTGTGCTGGTCTGGAGCAACAAAGCAGTGACGCAGGGTACCGTACTAAACCACAAATTACCCCTAAGTCCCGCAGCATAATCTCAAAACCTTTAGTTGAGCAACCACTGTATGCTGATCACCTGTTGGCTGCTTTTCCTTCACTCTGCGGTCCAACTCATCCCAAACCATCTCAATTGGGTTGAGGTCGGGTGATTGTGGAGGCCAGGTCATCTAATGCAGCACTCCATCACTCTACTTCTTGGTCAAATAGACCTTACATAGCCTGGAGGTGTGTTGGGTCATTGTCCTGTTGATAAACAAATGATAGTCCCACTAAGCGCAAACCAGGTGGCATGCAGTATTGCTGCAGAATGCTCTTGTAGCAATGCTGGTTGTGTGTCTTGAATTATAAATAAATTGCAGACAGTGTCACCAGCAAAGCACCCCCACACCATCAAACCTCCTCCTCCATGCTTCATGGTGGGAACCATACATACTGAGATCATCCGTTCACCTACTCTGCGACAAAGTTTCACCAGTCCATTGCTCTTGGCCCAAGGAAGTATCTTAATCTTATTGGTGTCCTTTAGTAGTGGTTTCTTTGTAGCAATTTGACCATGAAGGCCTGATTCACACAGTCTCTTCTGAACAATTGATGTTGAGATGTGTCTGTTAATTGAACTCAGTGAAGTTTTTGAGGCTGATAACTCTAAATAACTCATCTTCTAACTCTGGGTCTTCCTTTCATGTGGCGGTCCTCGTGAGAGCCATTTTCATGACAGCGCTTTATAGTTTTTGCGTCTGCACTTTCAAAGTTCTTGACATTTTCCGGAGTGACTGACCTTCATGTCTTGAAGTGATGATGGACTGTCATTTCTCTTTGCTTATTAGAGCTGTTGTTACCATAATAGGGACTTGGTATTTTATAATATAGGGCTTTCTTCTGTGTACCAACCCTACCTTGTCACAACATAAATGATTGGCTCAAACGCATTAAGAAGGAAAGAAATTCCACAAATTAACATTTAACAAGACACACCTGCTAATTGAAATGCATTTCAGGTGAAGCTGGTTGAGAGAGTAATGGAGCCGGTTGAGAGAATGACAAGAGTGTGCAAAGCTAACATCAAGGAAAAGGGTCGCTAATTTAAAGAGTCTCACATATAAAATATGTTTTTATTTGTTTAACACTTTTTTTCTACATGATTGCATATGTGTTATTTCATAGTTTTGATATCTTCACTATTATTATAAAATGTATAAAATAGTAGAAAAGAAAGACAAACCTGAAATGAGTAGGTGTGTCCAAACTTTTGATTGATACTCTATGTCCTTTATGCATGACGGATGGAGAGAGATGACAGGGGAGATGATACTGTAGGTGTCAGCGGAGGTTGGCGGATTGAAAAATTGGGGAGGCTGGGAATCCCACGGCATAGGTGTGGACCGCACGGAGATGAAACAGCGTATTTCAAAAACCGTCAATGACTAATTATTTTAGCCTAAAGCATTTAATAAAGACATTTATTGTACAGTACTACGGGGAATGGGAATGAGAGGGCTACTTACACAGTGTTGGAAGGGATCACAGCAGTGATTGAATGAGGGTATGAGGCATCAGTTGAGGTGTGCAGGACAGGGCTTGAGGTGTAAATAGACTTCAGTGCAGGACAGGCTCATCATGGATGGGTGGTGTTTGGAGAAGAGTTCTTCCACTGAGGGCAGGACAGGATCTGACAGGGAAGATTAAAAAAAAAACTATGACTCAACACACTACACCTGTCCTGCCCTCAGTGTTTGAATTAGAATTCAAAGAGGTCCAGTGACTAACATTTTCTCCCCACAAAGGTCCAAATCATTAAAATGTCTAACGTGAGCTATGATTTTGGAGCATATGTAGTTCTTGTATATGTATAGCTAATAAACAAAGAACTACATTTCAATAACATTTCAGCAATATTTATTGCAAATTTTAAATGCAGACATTAAACATGAGGTAAAATAAATATGCAGCCTAAACATTAATAAAAGTAGGCCAATCACACATGTTCTCATTTCAATCAAAACAAGACTGCATCTTTACAACAAAAAAACAAAAGTGCTTGTTTCTGAAAGAAAATCTTAGATTTTTGAACAAATAAGAAACCACAGGTTTAAAATGTATCTTTCCTTCTCTGTCCCACTTCTCTCTCTCTCTCTCTCTCTCTCTCCATCTCTCTTCTTTAGTGAGAGAAATGGGCTGTTGCTTGCCCTGCCAGTAATTTGAACCTTGACTGGAATGGAGTCAGTGCCATTCTCATGCACATATGTAGGTACTCATTGGTGAGTCTAGAACGATACTTATTGTAAATGATGTTCATTGTGGGGAAAGAAGACTCACAACTGTATGTAGAGCCAAACATGGTCAAGGTGTGTAGAGCTACTTTGATTAGACCAGGGAATACAGTCTCAGACACGACCTGCAGCCAGAAAGTGTCGTGATCAGTTAGTTGAAAGCGCTCTCTTAACCTCTAACGAGCCTCTACCCCGGGTCCGGGAGCACCCCCCATCCCCCCACACACTGATTAGCATAGCTAGCATAGCTTCACAAGTAGATAGTAGCATCTAAATATCATTAAATCACAAAGTTCCAAGACACCAGATGAAAATACAGATCTTGTGAATAAAGCCACCATTTCAGATTTTTAAAATGTTTTACAGGGAAGACAAAATATGTAAATCTATTAGCTAAACACGTTAGCAAAATACACCACTATTCTAACTCCATCAGTTTCTTACTCCTTCAGGTGCTATCACCAATTCGGCTCAACTAAGATATTGATAGCCATACCTATAAAAAAAAACATCAGATGACACTGATAACATATTCATGGTATAGGATAGTTTTTGTTAGAAAAAAGTGCATATTTCAGGTAGAAATCACAGTTTACAATTGCACCGACATCACAAAATCGACTAGAATTACTAGATAGAGCAACGTGTATGACCAATTTACTCATCATAAAACATTTCATAAAAATAGACAAAGCATAGCAATGGAAGACCCAGTTCTTGTGATTTCAGACCATATTTCAGATTTTCTAAGCGTTTTTCAGCGAAAACACAATAAATCGATAAGTTAGCATACCACATGTGCAAACGTTACCAGAGCATCGATTCCAGCCAAGAGCGCTATAACGTAATCACCGCCAAATATATAATTTTTTCACTAACCTTCTCAGAATTCTTCCGATGACACTCCTGTAACACATTTTACAACATACATATACAGTTTGTTCGAAAAGGGGCATATTTAGCCATACAAAACCGTGGTTACACAATAAAAATACTAGGAAATCAAGCCTCAATATGTCTGACGTCATCTATCAGAGTGATCTAGTTTATGAAAGCTAATCATATACTTGACTAAAAAATACAGGTTGACAGGAATCGAAAGACAAATTAGTTCTTAATGCAACCGCTGATTTACATTTTTAAAATTATCCTTACTTTTCAATACAGGGTTCGCCAAGTGAAGCTATACCAAACAAATGGCGAAATATGCGTTTAAAATATTTCGACAGAAACACGATTTATCATATTAAATATTGCTTACTTTGAGCTGTTCTTTCATCAGATTCTTGGGCAATGTATCCTTTCTATGTTATAAACGTCTTTTGGTCGATAGATGTCCTCTGTCCTTCGAAATGTCCACCACCAACGACCGACACCCCGAAACGTTTCCAAAGCTAAAAAGTGCACGACAAATAAATTACTCAGAATCGCACTAAACGGATATAAATTGCTATAAAACGGTTCAAAATAACTTCTCACGAGTCACCAACCCTGTTCCGGGAGCACCCCGCACCACCCCCCACTGAATAGCATAGTTAGCATAGCGTCACAAGTAACTTGTAGCATCTAAATATCATTAAATCACAAGTCCAAGACACCAGATGAAAGTACAGGTCTTGTGAATAAAGCCACCATTTCAGATTTTTAAAATGTTTACAGGGAAGACACAATATGTAAATCTATTAGCTAACCACGTTAGCAAAGGAGAGGATTTTTTCACTCCCAACAGTTTTTCCCGCGTCAGTAGCTATCACTATTTCGACTACATAAAATATATATAGCCACTAACCAAGAAACAAATTCATAAGATGACAGTCTGATAACATATTTATGGTATTGCATAGTTTTTTTTTGAAAATGTGCATTTTTCAGGTATAAATCACAGTTCTACATTGCAGCTGCATTCTGAAAAGGTGCCGACCCAGCCAGAATAATTACAGAGACCAACGTCATATAACTAATTACTCATTTTAAAACATTTCAGAAAAAAACACAGCGTACAGACATTGAAAGCCCAACATCTGGTGAATCCAAACAATATTTCAGATTATTAAAATGTTTTTATAACGAAAACAAAATGTAGCGCTAATTAGCATAGCTATACCAGGCAGATTCGGCTGGGCGCCCACGGCAAGATCACATGCACAACAGATATGATATAACATCGTAAATGGGTCTTACTATGGCTGATCTTTCATCAGAATGTTGATCAAAGTGTCCTTTGTCAAGATGAGTTGTTGGTTCAGTTCAGAGTCGTTCCTTCTCACCTCCATTTAGCACAGGTACCGGTCGAGTGGCACGTATTTCTCAAACGATACTAAAATCTAACAACTGAACACCGCAAAACTCCCTAAAAAAATCAAATAATCTGATTAAACTATATTGAAAAAACATACATTACGATGATCTGGTCACATGTATCAAACAAACTTCGACACGGAGATAATAATGGCCGCACAACAGAAGACAAACGCAGCTCCAATTTCCATGCAACAAAGAACCGGAAGTTGTCGTCATGCCAAAGATTTTGCTCTCATTTCACGTCAGTCCCAGATAGACAAGAAATTTTTCCTCTGACGTCCTCTAGACACCCAGAGGAAGGCCAGTGAGTTGTGTTTCGGGTCATAGGAGGCACGACCATATATAGGCAGAGCTTTGAAGCCAGCATAAACATCTTGATTTTATGTTCTTGGTCATGGAAAGTGCTGTTGAATGACTTCTGTATCACTCAGAGACAAAATTGAAACGGATTTAGAAACTAGGGATTGTTTTCTTTCCAATGGTATGATTCATATGCATATAGTAAGAGCAATAATTGAATAAGAGGCAGTTTAATCTGTAGAGCAAATTATGCTAATGCGAAAATAGCACCCCTGTATTCTCAAGAGGTTAACTACATTATGATGTTTTTAACAACTATAACGACTGAAAACATGACCGGAGAAATATTGCTGTTAGACAACGATTTGGAACGAGGCAAGTCCGATGTCCTTCACGCTTCAGGCGCGCGACGAGAAAGGGAGGTCCCTATACATTTTGGTCTTTTATAATGTGTGAATGTCCCATCGATTTCATTCAAAACGTGATGACGTACAGACACCCAGAGGAAGACGTAGGCAGTGTCGGTTTCTCATAGCATTCACTGTCGCCTTAAAAACAGACTCCAGATCAGGGGTAAAAATTCTGAAATCTGAACCCTGTCATGAAATGTGCTAGATATTGTTCTGTACCACTCAGAGACAAAATTCCAACTTCTATAGAAACTAGAAGGTGTTTTCTATCCAATAATAACAATAATATGCATATTGTACGATCAAGAATTTAGCACGAGGCAGTTTAAATTGGAGACCCAAATATGCTAATGCGGAACAGCACCCCCTATAGTTCCAAGAAGTTAATGCAACATTGCTTGAGATTCAATCAGTTCCATCTGTAGAGATCCAGCATGTGCCCACTTGAAGGTCTGTGTCACCTCATTTGAAAGTCCCCTGACATCTGTGATGAGGAATGGATTCTCAATTAGAAGAAGGAGCTGCTGTTCAAGACTGAAGCTGTCAAAGTGATTTCTGAAGTTTCCAATCAGCTTATCTATGAAGTCAACATGAGGAGAAACATCTCTCTCACCCCGAATCTGTTCGTGCACTTTTGGGAAGTGTGCACCGTCTCCTTGAAGATCTTCCTTGAACACTTCCAGTAGCCTCAGACAGATGTCATCAAATCACAGACTGAATTGTTCTTGCCCCTGTAGTTTCACATTGAGCTCATCAAGGTGTGACGTGATGTCTACCAAAAAAACTATAATATCCATTTTGCTCTCATCTTGTAAAATAAGTGAAAACTGTGTTGCCTTTTGACTCTTGAGCTGTACTAGGAAAGCTGTTATTTCCTTTCAAATGGACCAAAAGCGTTCCAACACCCTGCCTTTAATGAGCCATCTTACGTTGTTGTGCAGCAGTAGGCCATTTGCATTTGCCTCAACTTCTTTCAGGAATTCTCTCAGCAGGCGATGTGGATGAGATGAGGATACCCTGAGGAAGTTGATGAGTTTCATCATTGTATTCATCACTTCAGCATACTCTTCTGACAGATTAGCGCACAGGACAGACTGATGAATGATGTAAGCTGTGAGATCAGGGTTGTCCTCTTTCAGCCGTGCCACAACTGCTCTCTCTCTTCCTATCATGGCAGGGGCCCCATCTGAGGTGATAGAGACCTCTTGTTTTAGCTCTATCCTCTTTCTCAGCATCTCCTTTATTGCCAAGTATATGTCCTTTCCTCTTGTATGTGTCTCGAGTGGAGTTACACCTAACAGGTCTTCACAGAATTCCTTCTTCTCTGTTTGGTAAAATATAACATACACCAGAAGCTGGGCATTATCACTCACATCAGTAGATTCATCAACAGCTAATGCTCTGCATGATGCACCCCGAATAGCTTCATTAAGCTGTGTAAATACATTCTCTGTTAGTATGTCACTCTTTCTTGCTGTTGTTGTACGTGACATTGGGATTTGCTTTATCTTTTCACACAGCTTGTCTTTTTGTTTACCGCCAAGTAAAGATTCAGCAACAGCATCCCAGCACTCCATCACCACTCCCCCGTCAGTAAATGGCTTTTGGTGTTGACCAAAAATCCAAGCTATGTTTTAGTGAACATTCGTTTGCATATTCTTGGGCAGTGAATGCATGAGAGAGGACTCTGGTGGACCGATCATACTGGGCTTTGAGTTTGTTTGTTTTGCGTACCCTCACCTCAGACTGATGTGGATATGTTTGCTCAAAAGATCTGTGCTTTGTTTCGTAGTGGCGCTTCACGTTGGCACTTTATATTAGAGCCACCATCTCTAAACATGTCAGGCAGAGTGGTTTGACATTCGCTGCAGGAAGGATGAAGGCATAGGTATCTGTCCACTCCTCTTTGAAAGCTCGATTTTCTGTATCGACTTTCCTGACTTTTGCGTACGCCACTCTATCATTTCTCCTCTCGCTTCTGCTTTTGCTTCTCTCGCTGTCTCTCTCTCTGACAACATCAGTCTCCTAACATGCATTGTAAACATTCACTTTGATTGGCTGAGTTTTGTGATGTGATTTAAATAACGCACGTGATTGGACAACACACAGTAGTATGGGGCGCTGTCTGGGACCTTCCCAGCTGCGCTGAGCCAGCGCAGTATGTGTACATTGAAAAAAAGGGTTTCTTCATCAGTATTTAATTGAACAATTATTTCTGAGAAATGTGTCGAGGTCCAGATAGAACCATCACTCGGTCCAGACCCGGACCGAGGTCCGCCAATTGTGCCCCGCTGCACTACACAGTTAGACAAAAGAGCTAAGAATGAATCCAAGCAAGGAGGAAAATCATTGATGTGTAATAATGTGATTGTGTTTGTGATCGACTCTTCGTCATTAATGAGAGACAATTGGCAGGGCTGCTCACAGTGCTTGGAGAGGAAACATTCAATGTGCCAGTGGATGAGCAGGCACATGAGACGTGGCTTCTGTTCATGTCAAGACAGAGTTGACAATGGTAGTAGAGTGGAGTTGTCATCACCTCTCAGGGAACAGGAGGGGACTTAGCTGGAAATATAAATAGCAGGAATATCCATGTGAGCAGTGCCATCGTCAAGTTTCTCCATGACATCTCAGAATTCACAAAGTCAAACACAGACTGTGCATCTCGCCCACTTGACACATCAAAGTAGCTCAAGAAACGTTCCTGAATAAAGCCCTGATTATACACATACCTGATGATAACTGACAACTGCGAGCAGACTGGTGGCACAATAGGTCCCAGAGTGGTCAGACTGCTGGCACCATAGGTCCCAGAGTGAGCAGACTGGTAGCAACCATAGGTCCCAGAGTGAGCAGACTGGTAGCACCATAGGTCCCAGAGTGAGCAGACTGGTAGCACCATAGGTCCAGAGTGAGCAGACTGGTAGCACCATAGGTCCCAGAGTGAGCAGACTGGTAGCACCATAGGTCCCAGAGTAGCAGACTGGTAGCACCATAGGTCCCAGAGTGAGCAGACTGGTAGCACCATAGGTCCCAGAGTGAGCAGACTGGTAGCACCATAGGTCCAGAGTGAGCAGACTGGTAGCACCATAGGTCCCAGAGTGAGCAGACTGGTAGCACCATAGGTCCCAGAGTGAGCAGATGGTAGCACCATAGGTCCCAGAGTGAGCAGACTGGTTGCACCATAGGTCCCAGAGTGAGCAGACTGGTGGCACCATAGGTCCCAGAGTGAGCAGACTGGTAGCACCATAGGTCCAGAGTGAGCAGACTGGTAGCACCATAGGTCCCAGAGTGAGCAGACTGGTGGCACCATAGGTCCCAGAGGCGGTCAGACTGGTGGCACCATAGGTCCCAGAGCGAGCAGACTGGTAGCACCATAGGTCCCAGAGTGACAGACTGGTGGCACCATAGGTCCCAGAGCGGTCAGACTGGTGGCACCATAGGTCACAGAGCGGTCAGACTGGTGGCACCATAGGTCCCAGAGCGAGCAGACTGGTGGCACCATAGGTCCCAGAGCGAGCAGACTGGTAGCACCATAGGTCCCAGAGCGGTCGAACTGCTGGCACCATAGGTCCCAGAGTAGCAGACTGGTGGCACCATAGGTCCCAGAGCAGTCAGACTGGCTGGCACCATAGGTCCCAGAGTGAGCAGACTGGTAGCACCATAGGTCCCAGAGCGGTCAGACTGCTGGCACCATAGGTCCCAGAGTGAGCAGACTGGTAGCACCATAGGTCCCAGAGCGGTCAGACTGGTGGCACCATAGGTCCCAGAGCGGTCAGACTGGTGCACCATAGGTCCCAGAGTGAGCAGACTGATGGCACCATAGGTCCCAGAGTGAGCAGACTGGTGGCACCATAGGTCCCAGAGTGAGCAGACTGGTGGCACCATAGGTCCCAGAGTGAGCAGACTGGTAGCACCATAGGTCCCAGAGCGCGCAGACTGGTGGCACCATAGGTCCCAGAGCGGTCAGACTGGTGGCACCATAGTCCCAGAGTGAGCAGACTGGTGGCACCATAGGTCCCAGAGCGGTCAGACTGGTGGCACCATAGGTCCCAGAGCGGTCAGACTGCTGGCACCATAGGTCCCAGAGCGAGCAGACTGGTGGCACCATAGGTCCAGAGTGAGCAGACTGGAGCACCATAGGTCCCAGAGCGAGCAGACTGGTAGCACCATAGGTCCCAGAGTGAGCAGACTGGTAGCACCATAGGTCCCAGAGTGAGCAGACTGGTGGCCCATAGGTCCCAGAGTGAGCAGACTGGTAGCACCATAGGTCCAGAGTGAGCAGACTGGTAGCACACTAGGTCCCAGAGTGAGCAGACTGGTAGCACCATAGGTCCCAGAGTGAGCAGACTGGTAGCACCATAGGTCCAGAGTGAGCAGACTGGTAGCACCATAGGACCCAGAGTGAGCAGACTGGTAGCACCATAGGTCCCAGAGTGAGCAGACTGGTAGCACCATAGTCCCAGAGTGAGCAGACTGGTAGCACCATAGGTCCCAGAGTGAGCAGACTGGTGCACCATAGGTCACAGGATAGCAGACTGGTGGCACCATAGGTCACAGATGGAGCAGACTGGTGGCACCAGAGGTCCCAGAGTGAGCAGACTGGTAGCACCATAGGTCCCAGAGCGAGCAGACTGGTAGCACCATAGGTCCAGAGCGAGCAGACTGGTAGCACCATAGGTCACAGAGTGAGCAGACTGGTGGCACCATAGGTCCAGAGCGGTCAGACTGGTGGCACCATAGGTCCCAGAGTGAGCAGACTGGTGAGCACCATAGGTCCCAGAGCGAGCAGACTGGTTAGCACCATAGGTCCCAGAGCGAGCAGACTGGTAGCACCATAGGTCCCAGAGTGAGGCCAGACTGGTAGCACATAGGTCCCAGAGCGAGCAGACTGCTAGCACCATAGGTCACAGAGCGAGCAGACTGGTGGCACCATAGGTCCAGAGTGAGCAGACTGGTGGCACCATAGGTCACGAAGCGGTCAGACTGGTGGCACCATAGGTCCCAGAGCGAGCAGACTGGTGGCACCATAGGTCCCAGAGCGGTCAGACTGCTGCACTATAGGTCCCAGAGTGAGCAGACTTGGTAGCACCATAGGTCCCAGAGCGGTCAGACTGCTGGCACCATAGGTCCCAGAGTGAGCAGACTGGTAGCACCATAGGTCCCATAGCGGTCAGACTGTGGCACCATAGGTCCAGAGCGGTCAGACTGGTGGCACATAGGTCCCAGAGTGAGCAGACTGGTAGCACCATAGGTCACAGAGCGGTCAGACTGGTAGCACCATAGGTCCCAGAGCGAGCAGACTGGTGGCACCATAGGTCCAGAGTGAGCAGACTGGTAGCACCATAGGTCCCAGAGTGAGCAGACTGGTAGCACCATAGGTCCCAGAGCGAGCAGACTGGTAGCACCATAGGTCCCAGAGTGAGCAGACTGGTGGCACCATAGGTCCCAGAGCGGGCAGACTGGTGGCACCATAGGTCCCAGAGCGGTCAGACTGGTGGCACCATAGGTCCCAGAGCGAGCAGACTGGTGGCACCATAGGTCCCAGAGTGAGCAGACTGGTGGCACCATAGGTCCCAGAGCGAGCAGACTGGTGGCACCATAGGTCCCAGAGTGAGCAGACTGGTGGCACCATAGGTCCCAGAGCGGGCAGACTGGTGGCACCATAGGTCCCAGAGTGAGCAGACTGGTAGCACCATAGGTCCCAGAGTGAGCAGACTGGTGGCACCATAGGTCCCAGAGTGGTCAGACTGGTGGCACCATAGGTCCCAGAGCGCGCAGACTGGTGGCACCATAGGTCCCAGAGCAGTGGGGCAATTTTTACCCCCTGTGGACTGGAGTTTTTCCTTATCTGGTAACCTAACCAGGGAAACAATGGACTCTATAGGGTAAGACAGTAATTAATCACTTGTAAAACATTTTTATATGGGCTATGATGGGACCAGCTTTTCCTAATCAGGTCAAATGGTAAAAAAAAAATCTCCCGGTAAAAACTGCAGCAACCTTATACTTGTTCAATTGAATTACATTTAGAATAGACTAACAGGGGTGTTTCCTCTACCCAGACACAGAGACAACAACTGATAGACAATAGAACTCACAGTGTTGAGCTTTATGCATGTTTGCATCATGCAGTTCTATGCAACTGCAGGCCTAATTAAAAATGACTTATATTGATTGATTCATTCCAGTTACACATTTTGGATTGAGAAGGTAGGCAGCCTAGCCAGCGCAAGCTTTGAATATTAACCACGTCATCATATTCACATTTTCTCCGGACAAACAAATGGACTATAAAAACATAACATTACCAATTTAGTTTACCCTGACCAGATGGACAGCGCGCATAGGCTGTATGCAGATGCTATTATTAGTAGCCTACAGTTGATCAGACTGAAAAATCATCTTTGATTTCATCCCATACAGCATGTCAGATCTCTAATGTTAAGGTGTAGCCTAGTGTCATGACGTTGGCCTGGGGGTAGGTTTATGACAGTCATAAATACCTCTTCCCCCCTTTTTCCTCTCTCTACCCTACTGACGTGACATTTGAAAATAGTTTGGTTAACATAGAGATTCTGGGAACATCAGAAGGTGGGGGGAAATTAACTATATTTTGGTAATCTGACCAATTGAACATATATGCGGTGGTACTTAATGAATATGATGTCAGTTCGGTTGTCATCTGAGACATTCTCATCAATAATAGGAGAACATAAACTCTACAGTGGAAAGTCTGCACATTATAGTTATCAGATTCACATGGAATTGTTGTTCAATTTAAATGTTTGAATATAAAATTATTGATGAAGAGATTAAATGTAATTTTAGCTTCCAAATGAGAGATTTGGGTTTTCATAAGGTTAGGGCTCTGCTCAATCAGTGGCCCGCCCCTGTGAAGAGACATGGGTTATAAAACTTTTCAAACACACCCTTCTCGCTCCACTATATAAAGCCTTGACGAAAATAGAACCTCCTGTTCCGAGGATGTGAGGATGACGGTGCATACGTTAAAAGGACTAACATGTCAACTACAGAACTAAGCCAACCTCAGCGTGAGCTTTGGTTGTGAATGGTATGAACTTTGAACTCTTATTCACTACAGAAGTGATACCTCCTAGCCGTTGAGTTAGCAACAGCAGCTGCAAACGTGGGCTAGGAAAGGACAGACAGAATATCCTGTCTACAACACAACGACATTACTACAACGTATCCAATTACCACCAGAGACATTCTTCAATGGACAAAGGACTCGGTTGGGCAACACGGCCTTCCATCTACCACCAACCTACCAAAGCGCAGCTCAGAGTAAATATTTATTGCATTTTCCTTTTCCAAATGGGCGGTAATTTAGAATGCATAAGATACTGTACGATAGCATGGCTTCTCCCTTTGTTCCTCAAGTCTTCCCGTTCTTTCACTCAAACCCAGCCCCCTTTTCTTTTGTGTAACCAGCTGTCATATCTGTTCCGTCCGCTAGGGACGTTTTCCTTTATGACGTAATTTGTAATCAAGGTATGATTCATTCTGTGTATATGTAATTCTGTGTGATTAGTTAGGTATTTAGTAAATAAATAATTAAACCCAATTTTGTATTGCTGATTCAACTTGTTAGCCAGGGTTCGTGAAAATAACCAAGAATTTACAACTTTCAGATGAGACTGAATTAAGGTGACGATTAACATTGACTGCTATTGATGTAAAATATTAATAGGTCTTTAAGAGTTTATTCGGAAGATAACAGCTCTATAAATATTATTTTGCGGTGCCCCGACTCTCTAGTTAATTACATTTACATGATTTGCTCAATCAGGATATATTAATTACGGAGAAAGGATTTTATAGAATAGCATGTCATATCACTTAATCCGGCATAGCCAAAGACACGACACTAGGCTGCTGCAATATTTATGTAATGAGTTTTTGCTAGTGTCTGTCTGGAGTGATTGTGTTATCACCTCAGCTAAATAAACACTGGAGAAAAGTGTAAAGCCAACTTCAGCGCGCGTGAAAAATGTGCTGCATCAACCTCTCTTTTTAATTTCTTTTTTAATGGATGATGCGATGGAAGCGATCAAGTCATTCTGATTCGATATCGGCATCCCAGAGAAGACTGTAGAAACTTCCATATGCTCAGCAAGTAAAGCATTGCAAAGTACAATTACTTCTGCAAGTTCCTTGTAGTTGCCCTTGTCAGCTGAACACTTTCCCTTTCATCGTGTCCCTAAGTAAAACCCAAAGCTTGCCGATAAGCTGTTTGTGATCCTGTTTCTTCTTACCTTCTCGTATTGCACAGTTTGAATACACAGACGTTCGTCCATTACATGATCGATGCAGCTTTTTCGAAGAAGCTTGAATCTGATGGGGACAAAGGAAGGGGTTCTTCAACAAAAATCCACTACATTGTTTTTAGTATTAGCTAGGCATTCTGGTGGAGAAAACTTCACTCTGGAAGCTAGCTAACGTTAGCACTTGCTACTAAAATTAGCAAGGCAAATTTAAATAGAAAAATAACGTTTTAAAGCCAAACAAACTATGTGTCTACCTCCTCCGTCTCCTGTAGTTCGAAGCAACTATCACTTTTCACTCTCAATCTCTATCCAATATGTCACCAACTCACCAAACTTCTCAACACATAGAACCCCCATAATGATCTGTGGCACATCCCTAATACATCACGCTAGGTTCGTTCTCTGATCCTAATCCTATAATTGGATAGACACTATATCAGTTCATATTGCAAAAGCTGGTTGGAGGACGTCCTCCCGAAGTGGTCCTAATTACCTTGTAAGTCTATGGAAGAGGGTTAGGCCTAGAAGCCTCCTAGGTCTTGTATTGAAGGCAATGTAACCAGAAGAGGCCAAAGAATAGCTGTCCTCCGGCTACACCATGGTGCTAGCCTAGAGTGTGTTGTTGAGGCTACTGTAGACCTTCATTGCAAAACAGTGTGTTTTAATAAAATATTTGGTGACGTGAGTTTATTTAGTATAGTTTTATCTAAAAAGGATAACTTTTGTATTGTTTCATTATTTTGAATTTTTCTGATATTCACTGAGTAAGATGGTCCTCCTCCTCTGATGAGCCTCCACTGGTAGGAGTCCTCTACACAGGAGAGCAGGGGAGTAAACTGCTGTAAACTGCTGTTTTTGGATTAGGATTAGTAAAGTAAGGATAAGTCCTATTTCTTATGTTTAATATTGCTTCAATGCACTTTTACTATTCATTCCTCACCGGCTCCCCTCTTTCTCTCTATCTCTCTCTATCCCCCTCCTTTATCTCTCTCCTGCTCTTTCCTTTGGTCTCATGTTCTCCCCAGATGTAGAGGAATGCTGATATGTGCATTCCGTCCTTCCTCTAATGAGCAGGTGAAGACTTTGCTTTGCTTAATATAAGGAATTTAAAATATTTGTACTTTTACTTTGATTTAAGTATATTTTAGCAAATGCATTCACTTTCTATACTTAAGTATATTCAAAACCAAATAATTTTTTACTTTTACTCAAGTATTATTTTATTGGGTGACTTTCACATTTACTTCAGTCATTTTCTATTAAGGAATCTTTACTTTTACTAAAGTATGACAATTCACTACTTTTTCCACCACTGCTCAAGAGAAGAGAAGACATGCAATGTGCACATCACCAATAAAATGAGGTAGAAACTGAGCTCCTCTTTCTATCCTCCTGCTGTTATGCTCCTCGTTTGTAGAATGACCGGACCAAGGTGCAGCGTGGTAGGCATACCTTTTCTTTATTAATGTTCAACCAAAAAAACAATAAACAACACAACGAATGTAAAGCTCCGTAGTGCAAAACATGCAACAAACAAAGACAAGGTACCACAAAACCCAAAAGGAAACTGACAACATATATCTGATTCCCAATCAGAGACAACGATAGACAGCTGATTGGGAATCAAACACACCAACATAGAAACAGAAAACCTAGAATGCCCACCCTAATCACACCCTGACCTAACCAAATAGAGAAATAAAAAGGCTCTCTAAGGTCAGGGCATGACACTTGTCAAATGTATGACCATATTAGAGAGACATATCTCCCTCAGATTATACAGATCCACAAAGAATTAGAAAACAAATCCAATTTTGATAAATTCCCATATCTATTGGGTGAAATGCAACAGTTTGCAATCACAGCAGCAACTTGCCACAAGGAAAGGGCAACCAGTGAAGAACAAACATAATTGTTAATATAAGCCATATTTATGTTTACTTATTTTCCCTTTTGTACTTTAACTATTTCCACATCATTACAACACTGTATAGAGACATTATATGACATTTGAAATGTCTTTATTCCTTTGAAATATTTGTGAGTGTAATGTTTTCTGTTCATTTTTATTGTTTATTTCACTGTTGTTTATTATCTATTTCACTTGCTTTGGCAATGTAAACATGTTTCCCATGTCAATAAATCCCTTTGATTTGAGAGAGAGAGAGAGAGAGAGAGAGAGAGAGAGACATAATATGACATTTGAAATGTCTTTATTCTTTTGGAACGTCGGTGAGTGTAATGTTTACTGTTAATTGTTGTTGCTTATTTCACTTTTGTTTATTATCTACATCACACCCATGCCAATAAAGCCCTTAAATTGAATTGAGAGAGTGGAGGGAGGGACGGACGGACGGACGGACAGACGGACAGACGGACAGACGGACAGACGGACAGACGGACAGACGGACAGACGGACAGACGGACAGACGGACAGACGGACAGACGGACAGACCGACGGACGACGGACGGACGACGGACGGACGACAGACGGACGACAGACGGACGACAGACGGACGACAGACGACGGACGGACGACAGACGGACGGACGACGGACGGACGGACGATGGACGGACGGATGACGGACGGACGGACGGACGGACGACGGACGGACGGACGACGGACGGACGGACGACGGACGGACGGACGACAGACAGACGGACGACAGATAGACGGACGGACGACAGACGGACGGACGACAGGCGGACGGACGACAGGCGGACGACAGACGGACGACAGACGGACGACAGACGGACGACAGACGGACGACAGACAGACAGATTAATAGGCGGAAGACAGACAGACAGACAGACAGATTAATAGGCGGAAGACAGACAGACAGATTAATAGGCGGAAGACAGACAGACAAAAGGACAGACTGACAGAAAGGAGGACAGAGGCAGACCATTTCTCCCAACAACACAGTCTTGTGATCCCAACTAGAGCTGTATTACCACCACACAGGCAGTGACCGTTGAGTCACGGTAATCTCCTTTTATGCTCTCTGGACATGCGTTGATAGTACCGAACTCATTAACAACCGTCAGGTCGCTAATGGCCTGGTACTCAGGGCTCTATTGTCCCTCCATCAGGTCCTAATGGTTTGGTACTCAGGGTTCTATTGTCCCTCTAACCACTCTGACATCAATGCAAATACAATGGAAAATCACATCAAACACTTATCATCAAACCTGTATGTGCTTTTAAATCTAACCTCACTGTGATGATTGATGTGGAGAAATAAATTCACCAACAGGTTGAAACTGAGTGGAAAACATGAGCGTTGTGGATGTTGCTTCAAAGCCTAACAACTACAAAATGGACAGCGCTTTCTAAGGTGAGAATTCATTCAAAACACCATATGCATATTAGAACTTTAGCATACGCATAGGCTTATATATGAGCCCAAGCACCCCCATTTCTTTTTAAACAATCATTTTGTTCCATTGAATGCTGACCAACAGTATACGTGCAAGATGCAACAATTTCAAAAACTTTACTGAAATAAATTCATTAGGCCCTAATCTATGGATTTCATATGACTGGGCAGGGGCACAGCCATGGGTAGGCCTGGGAGGGCATAGGCCCACCCACTTGGGAGCCCGGTCTACCCACTGGGGAGCCAGGCCCAGCCAATCAGAATGAGTTTTCACCACAAAATAGCTTCATTACAGACATAAATTCTCCTGAGCACCACCCCTCCCCATCCTCAGACGCAGATGAAGAAGCCGGATGTGGAGGTTCTGGACTTGCGGGGTTACACGGGGTCTGCGGTTGTGAGGCCGGTTGCATGTACTGCCAAATTCACTAAAACAACGTTAAAGGCGGCTTATGGTAGAGAAATTAACATTAAATTATCTGACAACAGCTCTATTGGACATTTCTGTAGTCTGCATGCATATTACATGCTCTCTCAAAACTTGAGACATCTGTGGCATTGTGCAAAAACAGCACATTTTAGAGTTGTCTTTTATTGTCCGCAGAACAAGTTGCACCTGTGTCATGATCATGCTGTTTAATCAGCTTCTTGATATGCTACAGCTGTCAGGTGGATGGATTATCTTGACAAAGGAGAAATGCTCACTAACAGGGATGTAAACAAATGTGTGTACAAAATTTGAGTGAAATAAGATTTTTGTGCATTTGGAAACATTTTCCATGTTGCGTTTATATTTTTTTTCAGTATATAACACATTGCCAAATAGACTACTGCACAGCCCTATTACACACAGCACAACTGTTTAATCCTTAAGAGTCTAAGTAACATAATAAAAAAAAGGAAAATCTGTCAGTTTAAGCTAGAGATATCATTGGCTGCGTCTCAATCAGCCAATCACGTCTGCCTATGTCGGCCTTCTTCATCTGCAGTGAAAGGTGGCCGAGCTACAGCGATGTTAGTCAGACCATGAGACATCCCAATGTTTTTCAGACCAAGAGCCATCCCAATGTTTTTCAGACAATGTGACATTCCGAAAAATGGTCTTTTCACAAAAATGTCTGTCGTGTCCGAACGGTTTGGCCTACAATCTAATGTGACCACTTTATGGAAATATGAGACTCTCCGTTTTGCTCTACAACCCCCACAAGCCCCATTAGACTCGTCTGAAGTTGGTAACGCTGATGTGCCAACTTCTGTGTGTAGTGTCCGACCACACAGTGGAATGGGAAGACTCACAAACTCCATGGTGTTCTCGGTTTTGCTCTAAGGTCCCCACAAGTGTCACAGGACTCATCTGAAGGTAACCCATACAAATGAATGGAAGTATGGAGATATACTGTATATACAGATATTAAACCTTCATCTGAAGGTAACCCATACACGTTTTTATCTACCACATACAGTGGGGAGAACAAGTGTTTGATACACTCCCGATTTTGCAGGTTTTCCTACTTACAAAGCATGTAATTTTTATCATAGGTACACTTCAACTGTGAGAGACGGAATCTAAAACAAAAATCCAGAAAAGCACATTGTATGATTTTTAAGTAATTAATTTGCATTTTATTGCATGACATAAATATTTGATCACCTACCAACCAGTAAGAATTCCGGCTCTCACAGACCTGTTCGTTTTTCTTTAAGAAGCCCTCCTGTTCTCCACTCATTACCTGTATTAACTGCACCTGTTTGAACTCGTTACCTGTATAAAAGACACCTGTCCACACACTCAATCAAACAGACTCCAACCTCTCCACAATGGCCAAGACCAGAGAGCTGTGTAAGGACATCAGGGATAAAATTGTAGACCTGCACAAGGCTGGGATGGGCTACAGGACAATAKGCAAGCAGCTTGGTGAGAAGGCAACAACTGTTGRCGCAATTATTAGAAAATGGAAGAAGTTCAAGATGACGGTCAATCACCCTCGGTCTGGGGCTCCATGCAAGATCTCACCTCGTGGGGCATCAATGATCATGAGGAAKGTGAGGGATCAGCCCAGAACTACACGGCAGGACCTGGTCAATGACCTGAAGAGAGCTGGGACCACAGTCTCAAAGAAAACCATTAGTAACACACTACGCCGTCATGGATTAAAATCCTGCAGCGCACGCAAGGTCCCCCTGCTCAAGCCAGCGCCTGTCCAGGCCCGTCTGAAGTTTGCCAATGACAATCTGGATGATCCAGAGGAGGAATGGAGAGGGTCATTTGGTCTGATGAGACAAAAATAGAGCTTTTTGGTCTAAACTCCACTCGCTGTGTTTGGAGGAAGAAGAAGGATGAGTACAACCCAAAGAACACCATCCCAACCATGAAGCATGGAGGTGGAAACATCATTCTTTGGGATTTTGTTTTTCATGGAATAGAAACACCATCATATTATTCCAATTAATTCAGCAAGTACCAATCAAAAGTTTGGACACACCTACTCATTCCAGGACTTTTCTTTATTTTACTATTTTCTACATTGTAAAAATCACTGATTTACAGAAATATTGTAACAAAGTTGTCTAATGAAGGCAAACAATTTAGAATCCTCCAATCCTGTTGCCTACTCACGATGGTCATGTTGTACATCGCCATATTTTCCATTCCAGCCTAACGGAAAACCTGAGAGTTTAGTTTTTAGCTTTTCTCTGAATAGAAACACCGTTATATTCATCAAATTAATAAAGCCAGATTTCTTAAAATCAATCCCATATACTATGTTACACTTGCAGTAACAGAAAAAATGCCTGAGAATTAAATGACGTGCTGCTGCAGCACGCAAAGTGTGCCACAGTATGACGCAACATTTAATGGAGGAACCACTGTATAGTCGCATCATGCAGCCCATATACTGTATGGTTTGAATTCTAAGACGTTCTTAGGGTTTCACAACTAAAGTTGCCAACTAAATCTAAATATAGCTTATAGGACCTCTTTCAAATTATCACTTTTACGCTGAACCTAACTGCTTAATTTTTTCCATTTAGTCCGGAAACTGAAAAATATCCTTTCTATTTCATTAAGCTAAGTTCAATTATATTATTTTTTACTATAAACCACACTGTTGTCATGACTCTCCTGTGAGGATCCAAGTACAGGTTATATAGAGCCCTCTCACCAGCAGAGGTGGGGGAGGGATTGATGTGGGAGTTTTATGACAACTCACGTCGATCGTAATTTATAATGCAGCAGACCGACTCCTTCCTTGTTTCTAGTTTTGGTGATAGAATGTCTTTGTGTTACAGAAGAGTTTTGGTGATAGAATGTCTTTGTGTTACAGAAGAGTTTTGGTGATAGAATGTCTTTGTTTACAGAAGAGTTTGCCGCCCAAAACTTCAACATCAAATAATGGATACTGGGACAATATATTTCATCATCCAAATGTTGGGAATGATAAGAGATGGAAAATAGAAAATTAATATCTATTTTGTGATGTCATTAAAAATTTTATAAAGACGTTGTACGTTGTACGTTATAAAAATGATAACATTGTAGCTTGAAGAGCTTTTAAGTTGTGTATATCAGGTTTACATTCTTTACATTGTGTAGAAAATATCAAGGATAAAGGTAATGTTTTTGTGACAATGGGATTGTGATTTTAGTTTTCTAACGAGATCATAGTAATTATGATGCCTTGCCTCGTAACTAGCCACGCCCCAGGGAGCCCAGACAGGGTGTCAGCGTGACGTAAACACCTCTTTTTACCCAAGGGTATAAAAAGTTTGATTTAAGATTTAACATATCAGACTAGAAGGACCACACGGTGCAGCGAGGTCTACGACAGTCACAACCCCCGAAACACGGCATGAGGTTGAAGAAGACAAAAGAACCTCTAACAATCCAATGCTACGGCTGAGTAGCTGTATCTAAGAAGCTGAATTTAAGTTGGACAATCCGGTTATTCTCTTCAAATCATCATTGCCTACACTGCTCTCATCACCACTCTGGAATCATCGACGCGGCTGATTAGCCATCCTCAGGAGACCACTCTCCAGAACAAGTGCAAGTAAACAGACAACTAAGAAGGACAATGTGGACAATCAGAGACTTACACCGAAAACGAAGGAGATGGCCATCCAAAATAAGAAGGCCCAATCAAACCCTCCTCACCAAGGGGAACCCTGCCCACGAAGGCCTGGACCCAACAGAGATACCCAACGAAGACCTTCAACACGTAAATACATGCATTACTTCTTACCCATAAGCGCGGATATTCTGGGCAAGGTATTAGGGTTATTGTGAGCGTAGTTCCCTAATGTATCCAAGTATTGCTTCTCTTTCACTCTCGCTTTCTCTCTCTCTTTAACTCTCCATATTGTGTAACAAGTGTCATCTTGAGTTAGTCCGCTAGGAACCTGTTGTCGTCGTATTAAGTTTCTAATAAATAACCTATCCCGTGTGTGTATGTGTGTGTCTGTGTATCCTATGTTATCATTTAGTGTATTAGTAATAATCAGATACAATGTTTGTGCTACCGAACGAGAAAGACTCCGGTTTGTGCAGATTCATGAAGTCTGTGACGTTTATGGTAATTATCGGTCAATTACATTGAGTCCGGCAGTCACTTGCAAGACAATAACTGTGTGAAAAAATGTAATGAACGCCACAGCCCTAATTCCACTTCCGCTACTTATGGATAATTATAACCCTGTCAATCAAAAGGCAGCTATGCAAAGTTCAGTGCCAGTGAAACACCACCAACTATTTCACCGTCTCCAAGCTAGTATTTGCTGGCAGCCCAAAATAAACGGCTCCCAAATGTTCTGATTCTTGTTGTACCTGTGCTCTATTTGGAAGATGAAACGACGTTCTGTGGGACTGATATCTCTAAAAGTGGACAGATGTTATTAAGGTGAGTTAGTATTCCACTTGTTTTGTAGATCCGCATGTATACATTACAATAAACTTCAAGAACTATTATTTTTTGGGGGGGAAACTATGAAGACCTTATTAAGTTATCAGACAGGTTTAACCTCTAACGAGCCTCTACCCCGGGTCCGGGAGCACCCCCCATCCCCCCACACACTGATTAGCATAGCTAGCATAGCTTCACAAGTAGATAGTAGCATCTAAATATCATTAAATCACAAGTCCAAGACACCAGATGAAAGATACAGATCTTGTGAATAAAGCCACCATTTCAGATTTTTAAAATGTTTTACAGGGAAGACAAAATATGTAAATCTATTAGCTAAACACGTTAGCAAAATACACCACTATTCTAACTCCATCAGTTTCTTACTCCTTCAGTGCTATCACCAATTCGGCTCAACTAAGATATTGATATCCACTAACCAAGAAAAACCTCTTCAGATGACAGTCTGATAACATATTCATGGAATAGGATAGTTTTTGTTAGAAAAAAGTGCATATTTCAGGTAGAAATCACAGTTTACAATTGCACCGACCATCACAAATCGACTAGAATTACTAGATAGAGCAACGTGTATGACCAATTTACTCATCATAAAACATTTCATAAAAATAGACAAAGCATAGCAATGGAAAGACCCGTTCTTGTGATTTCAGACCATATTTCAGATTTTCTAAGCGTTTTTCAGCGAAAACACAATAAATCGATAAGTTAGCATACCACATGTGCAAACGTTACCAGAGCATCGATTCCAGCCAAAGAGCGCTATAACGTAATCACCGCCAAAATATATAAATTTTTTCACTAACCTTCTCAGAATTCTTCCGATGACACTCCTGTAACATCATTTTACAATATACATATACAGTTTGTTCGAAAAGTGCATATTTAGCCATACAAAACCGTGGTTACACAATAAAAATACTAGGAAATCAAGCCTCAATATGTTCTGACGTCATCTATCAGAGTGATCTAGTTTAATTGAAAGCTAATCATATACTTGACTAAAAAATACAGGGTTGACAGGAATCGAAAGACAAATTAGTTCTTAATGCAACGCTGATTTACATTTTTAAAATTATCCTTACTTTTCAATACAGGGTTCGCAAGTGAAGCTATACCAAACAAAATGGCGAAATATGCGTTTAAAATATTTCGACAGAACACGATTTATCATATTAAATATGCTTACTTTGAGCTGTTCTTCCATCAGATTCTTGGGCAATGTATCCTTTCTATGTTATAAACGTCTTTGGTCGATAGATGTCCTCTGTCCTTCGAAATGTCCACCACCAACGACCGACACCCAAAACGTGTCCAAAGTTTCAAGAGTGCACAACAAATAAATTCTCAAAATCGCACTAAACGGATATAAATTGCTATAAAACGGTTCAAATTAACTACATTATGATGTTTTTAACAACTATAACGCCTGAAAACATGACCGGAGAAATATTGCTGTTTAGACAACGATTTGGAACGAGGCAAGTCCGATGGCTTCACGCTTCAGGCGCACGACGAGAAAGGGCGGTCCCTATACATTTTGGTCTTTTATAATGGCTGTGAATGTCCCATCGATTTCATTCAAAACGTGATGACGTACAGACACCCAGAGGAAGACGTAGGCAGTGTCGGTTTCTTCATAGCATTCACTGTCGCCTTAAAAACAGACTCCAGATCAGAGGTAAAAATTTCTGAAATCTGAACCCTGTCATGAAAAGTGCTGTAGAAATTGTTCTGTACCACTCAGAGACAAAATTCCAACTTCTATAGAAACTAGAAGGTGTTTTCTATCCAATAATACAATAATATGCATATTGTACGATCAAGAATTTAGCACGAGGCAGTTTAATTTGGAGACCCAAATATGCTAATGCGGAACAGCACCCCCTATAGTTCCAAGAAGTTAACAGATACATCTCAGCCTCTTGTGAGGGTTGTCATAAAAATGTAATACTTTTGACTTGTGTTTTTTCTTTGTTTAAATTTAAGTTTAGGGTAACTTACCTCGTCCACTATCAATGAGGAGCACCCACTTATACCAGTGATGCATGGCAGCCATTTTGTAGAATGCTTTTCACAGAACTGCCACTGTGGTAGAGAGCAGAGGAGAATCTGTACCAATTTGAAAACGTTCATTGGTTGACTTTATGGTGCTTGTCATCACAAAAGACATTGGTGCAGTGCAAAGTGTGTATGTGTGTGTGTGTGTGTGTGTGTGTGGTGTGTGTGTGTGTGCGTGTGCGTGTGCGTGTGCGTGTGTGTGCATGTGCAGGCGTACATGTGTGTACAGCTAATACAGCTGGTGACAACCCCTCACACCTACCGTCTGTCTTTGCTCCCCAGCGTGATGAAACAGACTCCCACAATACAAGATGAAAACAGCAAACCAGAAATAACAAAACACAACACCTCTCTCTCTCTTTTTCTCTCTCTTTTTCTCTCTCTCTCTCTCTCTCTCTCTCTCTTTCTATTTTTGTCTTTCTCTCGCTAGAAAATTCAGGAGTAAGATGTTATTTCTAACTTCTGTTGCCTCCAACATGGCGGATATTTCTTTGGCTGGATTGGGCTCTGAGCGCCGTACTTAGATTATGCTTTTTCCGTAAAGTTTATTTGAAATCTGACACAGCGGATGCATTAAGGAGAAGTCTATCTTTAATTCTGTGAATAACACTTGTATCTTTTATCAATGTTTATTATGAGTATTTCTGGGATTTGATGTGGCTATCTGCAAAATCACTGGATGTTTTGGAATCAAAACATTACTGCACGTAACACACCAATGTAAACTGAGATTTTTGGATATAAATATGCACATTATCGAAGAAACATACATGTATTGTGTAACATGATGTCCTATGAGTGTCATCTGATGAAGATCATCAAAGGTTAGTGATTCATTTTATCTATATTTCAGCTTTTTGTGACTCCTATTTTTGGCTGTAAAAATGGCTGTGAGTTTATTTTGACTTGGCTCTGACCTAACATAATCAAATGTTGTGCTTTCGCTGTAAAGCCTTTTTGAAATCGGACACGATGGGTAGATTAACAAGAAGTTTATCTTTCATTTGCTGTATTGGACTTGTTAATGTGTGAAAGTTACATATTTCAGAAAAATATTTTTTTCAGCGCAATGTTGTCGAGGGGTTCCGCTAGCGGAACGCCTGCGCTAGAATGGTTAAGGACTTTTCAACTATCTCTCCCCTTTTCTCTCTGTGTCTCTGTCTCCTCTGTCAGGTGGTGTCTCTGTGTTCTTGTCTCTGTCTCCTCTGTCAGGTGGTGTCTCTGTGTTCTCTGTCAGGGGGTGTCTATGCGTTCTCTGTCAGGTGGTGTCTATGTGTACTCTGTCAGGTGGTGTCTCTGTGTACTCTGTCAGGTGGTGTCTCTGTCTCCTCTGTCAGGTGGTGTCTCTGTCTCAGACACACCACCTGACAGAGGACAACGGAGACATCACCTGACAGAGAGACGGAGACACCACCTGACAGAGGAGACAGACACACCACCTGAACAGAGGAAAGACAGACACACCACCTGACAGAGGAAACATAGTCACCCACCTGACATAGGAACATAGTCACCACTGACATAGGAGATCAGACACACAACCTGACAGATGAGACAGAGTCACCACCTGACAGAGGAGACAGACACCACCTGACAGAGGAGACAGACACCACCTGACAGAGGAGAACAGACACCACCTGAACAGAGGAGACAGACACCCACCTGACAGAGGAGACAGACACACCACCTGACATAGGAGACAGACACCACACCTGCAGAGGAGACAGAGTCACCACCTGACAGAGAACACAGGGACACCACCTGATAGAGAACACCGAACACCACACTGAAACCAGAGAAACACAGGACACCACCAGACAGAAGAAACACAGGGACACCACATGACAGAGGACACAGAGACAACACCTGACAGAGCAGACAGAGACACCGCCTGACAGAGGACACAGGGACACCACCTGACAGAGGACAAGGGACACCACCTGACAGAAGACACAGGGACACCACCTAACAGAGAACATAGGACACCACCTGACACAGAACACAGGACACCACCAGACAGAGAAACACAGGAACACCACCTGACAGAGGAGGCAGAGACAAACACCTGACAGAGCAGACAGCAGGGACATCACCTGACAGAGTAGGCAGAGACACCACCTGACAGAGAACACAGGGACACCACCTGACAGAGAACACAGAGACACCACCTGACAGAGAACACAGAGACACCACCTGACAGAGAACACGGGCACCACCTGACAAGAGAACACAGAAGACAGGAACCACCTGACAGAGAACACAGGGACACCACCTGACCGTGAACACAGAGACACCACCTGACAGAGAACACAGAGACACCACCTGACAGAGAACACAAGAGACAACCACCTGACAGAGGAGGCAGAGACACCACCTGACAGAGGAGG
>NW_019942813.1:210517-227731 GCF_002910315.2 Salvelinus sp. IW2-2015
GACAGGACACACCACCTGACCCCCAGATGACACGGAGACATCACCTGACAGAGGAGCGGAGACACCACCTGACAGAGGAAGACACCTGACAGACACCACCTGACAGAGGAGACAGCACACACCACCTGACAGAGGAAACATAGTCACCACCTGACATAGGAAAACATAGTCACCACTTGACATAGGAGACAGACACACCACCTGACGATGAACCAGAGTCACCACCTGACAGAGGAGACAGACACCACCTGACAGAGAACAGACACCACCTGACAGAGGAGGACAGACACCACCTGACAGCAGGAGACAGACACCCACCTGACAGAGGAGACAGACACACCACCTGACATAGGAGACAGACACACCACCTGACAGAGGAGACAGAGTCACCACCTGACAGAGAACACAGGGACACCACCTGATAGAGAACACCGAACACCAGCCTAACAGAGAACACAGGACACCACCAGACAGAAGAAACAGGGAACCACATGACAGAGGACACAGAGACAACACCTGACAGAGCAGACAGAGACACCGCCTGACAGAGGACACAGGGACACCACCTGACAAAGAGACACAGGGACACCACCTGACAGAAGACACAGGGACCACACCTAACAGAGGAACATAGGACACCACCTGACACAGAACACAGGACACCACCAGACAGAGAAAACACAGGACACCACCTGACAGAGGAGGCAGAGACAACACCTGACAGAGCAGACACAGGACATCACCTGACAGAGTAGGCAGAGACACCACCTGACAGAGAACACAGGGACACCCCTGACAGAGAACACAGAGACACCACCTGACAGAGAACACAGAGACACCACCTGACAGAGAACACGGGACACCACCTGACAGAGAACACGAGGGACACCACCTGACAGAGAACACAGGGACACCACCTGACCGTGAACACAGAGACCCCACCTGACAGAGAACACAGAGACACCACCTGACAGAGAACACAGAGACACCACCTGACAGAGGAGGCAGAGACACCACCTGACAGAGGAGGCAGAGACACCACCTGGACAGATGATAGATGAACAGAGACACCACCTGACAGAGGAGACAGAGACCACCACCTGACAGAGGAGGACAGAGACACCACCTGACAGAGGAGACAGAGGAACACCTGAACAGAGCGGTGTGTCTGTCTCCTCTGTCAGGTGGTGTCTCCGTCTCCTCTGTCAGGTGGTGTGTCTGTCTCCTATGTCAGGTGGTGACTATGTGTCCTCGGTCAGGTGGTGACTCTGTCTCCTCTGTCAGGTGGTGTGTCTGTCTCCTATGTCAGGTAGTGACTCTGTTTCCTATGTCAGGTGGTGACTATGTCTCCTCTGTCAGGTGGTGTGTCTGTCTCATATGTCAGGTGGTGTGTCTGTCTCCTATGTCAGGTGGTGTTTCAGTCTACAACAACAGGTGGCCATTTGATTCATTGTTCAGCAGTCTTAATCCTTTGGATGGTAGAAGCTGTTTAGGATTATGTTGGTCCTAGACTTGGAGCTCCGGTACCACTTTCCATGCAGTAGCATAGAGAACAGTCTACGACTTGGGTGACTGGAGTCTCTGACAATTGTTGGGCCTTCCTCTGACACAGTATATAGGTCGTGGATGGCAGGAAGCTTGGCTCAAGAGATGTACTGGACCTTACGCACTACCCTCTGTAGAGCCTTACGGTCGGAGGCCAAGCAGTTGCCATACCAGGCGGTGTTGCGACCAGTCAGGATGCCCTAGAAGGTGCAGCTGTAGAACTTTTTGAGGATCTGGAGACCCATGCCAAGTCTTTTCAGTCTCCAGAGGGGGAAAGGGTGTTGTTCTGCCCTCTTCACGACTGTCGCGGTCTGTTTGGACCATGAACGTTTCTTGGTGATGTGGACACCAAGGAACTTGAAGGTCCCGACCCGCTCCACTACTGCCACGTCGATGAGAATGGGGGCGTGTTCAGTCCTCCTGTTCCTGTAGACCATGATAAGCTGCTTTGTCTTGCTCACATTGAGGGAGAAGTTGTTGTCTTGGCACCACACTGCCAGGTCTCTGACCTCCTCCCTATAGGCTGTCTCAACATTGTCGGTGATTATGCCTGCCACTTTTGTGTCATCAGCAATCTTAATGATGGTGTTGGAGTCGTGCTTGGCCACACAGTTGTGGGTGAACAGGGAGTGCAGGAGGGGACTAAGCATGCACCCCTGAGGGGCCCCCGCATTGAGGATCAGCGGAGAAGACGTGCTGTTGCCTTTCCACCTGGGGGGCGGCCCGTCAGAAAGTCCAAGCGTCCTAAGCTTAGTGAAGAGCTTCTAGGGCACTATGGTGTTGAACGCTGAGCTGTAGTCAATGAACAGCGTTTTCACATAGGTGTTCCATTTGCCCAGGTGGGAAAGGATAGTGTGGAGTGCGATTGAGATTGCCTCATCTGTGGATCTGAAGGGGCGGTTAGCGAATTGAAGTGGGTCTAGGATTTCCGGGATGATGGTGTTTATGTGAGCCATGACCAGCCTTTCAAAGCTCTTCTCGGCTACAGATGTGAGTGCTATGGGGCAGTAGTCATTGAGGTAGGTTACCTTTGCTTTCTTTGAAACAGGGACTATGGTGGTCTGCTTGAAACATGTAGGTTATACAGAATCGGCCAAGGAGAGGTTGAAAATGTCAGTGAAGACACTTGCCAGTTGGTCTGCACATGCTCTGAGAACACGTCCTGGTAATCTGTCTGTCCCTTTGTTCTTGTGAATGTTGACCTGTTTAAAACTTATTAGGGATAGGTGGCAGTATTCAGAAGTTTGGATGAATGAGGTGCCCAAAGTAAACTGCATGCTACTCAGGCCCAGAAGCTAGGATATGCATATATTATTGGATAAAAAACCCTCTAAAGATTCCAAAACTGTTAAAATATTGTCTGTGAGTATAACAGAACTGATATAGCAGGCAAAAACCCGAGGAGAATCCATCTGTAAAAATAATTTTTGGAGGTGACACCATTTAAAATGCCTGTCTTTGGGGAAATCAATAGAAATCCTCCCAGATTGCAGTTCCTAGGGCTTCCAGCAGATGTCAACAGTCTTTAGAAAGAGTTTCAGGTTGTTTTTTGAAAGATGAGCTAGAATTTGTAGTTTTCTAGGTGGCTCCCATTTTGGCAGTAGTGTTGTTGCGCGCGTCTGTGAGGTCGCACACTTCGTTATTTATCTCCGGTAATGAACATACTATTCTCCATCTTAAGTTGTATAGTTTATTTACATATTAGGGTACCTGAGGATTGATTAGAAACATTGTTTGACTTGTTTGAACAAAGTTTATTGGTAACTTTCGGGATTAATTTGTATGCATTTTGAACGAGGGACACCGGTGGATTACTGAGTCAAGCGCGCCAATTAAACAGATATTTTTGGGATATAAAGAAGGACTTTATCCAACAAAAGTACAATTTGTTATGTAGCTGGGACCATTGTGATTGCAACCAGAGGAATATCTTCAAAGGTAAGTGATTTATTTTATCGCTATTTCTGACTTTCGTGGCACCTCTGCTTGGTTGGAAAATGTTTGTAATGATTTTGTACGTGGGGCACTGTCCTCAGATAATTGCATGGTGCGCTAGCGTCCCACCTAGCCCAAAGAGGTTATTAAAGGTCTTGCTAACATCGGCTACCGAGAGCGTGATCACACAGTCGTCCAGAACAGCTGGTGCTCTGATGCATGCTTCAGTGTTGCTTGCTTCGAAGCGAGCATAAAATGCATTTAGCCCATCTGGTAGGCTCGCTTCACTGGGCAACTCACGGCTGGGTTTCCCTTTGTATTCCATAATAGTGTGCAATCCCTGCCACATCCGATGAGCATCAGAGCCGGTGTAGTAGGATTCAATCCTAGTCCTGTATTGATACTTTCCCTGTTTGATAGTTTGTCTGAGGGCATAGCGAGATTTCCTATAAGTGTCCGGTTTAGTGTCCTGCTCCTTGAAAGCGGAAGCTCTAGCCATTCGCTCGGAGCGGATGTTGCCTGTAATCCATGGCTTCTGGTTGGGATATATACGTACAATCACTCTGGGGACGACGTCGTCGATGCACCTATTGATGAAGCCGGTGACTGAGGTGGTATACTCCTCAATGCCATTGGATGAATACCAGAACATATTCCAGTCTGTGCTGGCAAGCCAGTCCTGTAGTGTAGTATCTGCATCTTCTGACCACTTCCATATTGAGCGAGTCACTGGTATTTCTGCTTTAGTTTTTGCTTGAAAGCAGGAATCAGGAGGATAGAGTTATGGTCAGATTTGCCAAATGGATGGAGAGGGAAAGCTTTGTATAAGTCTCTGTGTGTGGAATAAAGGTGGTCTAGAGTTTTTTTTCCCTCTGGTTGCAAGTGACATGTTGGTAGAAATTAGGTAAAACGGATTTAAGTTTGCCTGCATTAAAGTCCACAGCCACTAGGAGCACCACTTCTGGATAAGCATTTTCTTGTTTGCATAATGCCTTATACAGCTCATTGAGTGCGGTCTTAGTGCCAGGATCAGTTTGCGGTGGTAAGATATTGTAGATATTGTGATCTATAGCTTATCATGGGGTACTCTACCTCATGCGAGCAATACCTCGAGACTTCCGTAATTTTAGACATCACACGCCAGCTGTTATTGACAAATAGACACACATCAGCACCCCTCGTCTTACCAGACATATTGACAATTGAGAAGCATGGATGAACGTTAAATTCTGACTTGAGACTATGAGAGCTTGTTGGTGATTTCACCTCAATAAACATCTCAGTTTCCTACCTCTCTTTTAAGATGTGTCATTATATGAAGAGGTGATAATGGGCTTTCAACAGTGTTTTGACATCTTGCTGAGAGTGTGTATGTCACCATCGCCTTGTCACTTAGGAGGTAGGATCTTTCAAGCCCTGTTGTTTCAAATAGCTTGGACTAACTCATACATTATTGTGCTATTAGATCAGTTTGGCCCTTTGGGACAGCCTCTTTTCTTTCAACAGCTCTTTATGTGATAAAGAGAGAGTAGAGAACTATGCACACACACTGAAAAGAGTAGAACACTACCCTGAACACCTCAGAGAGAGAGTGGAGCACTACCCTGAACCCCTCAGAGAGAGAGTGGCGCACTACCCTGAACCCCTCAGAGAGAGAGTGGATTACTACCCTGAACCCCTCAGAGAGAGAGAGTGGAGCACTACCCTGAACCCCTCAGAGAGATTAGTTGGGCACTACCCTGAACACCTCAGAGAGAGAGTGGAGTTCGACACCCATGAACCCTCAGGAGAAGAGAGTGGAGCACTACCCCTGAACCTCCTTCAGAGAGAGAGAGTGGAGCACTACCCTGAACCCCTCAGAGAGAGAGTGGATTACTACCCTGAACCCTCAGAAGAGAGAGTGGAGCACTACCCTGAACCCTCAGAGAGAGTGGAGCACTACCCTGATAACCTCAGAGAGAGAGTGGAGCCACTACCCTGAAACCACCTCAGAGAGAGAAGTGGAGCACCTAACCCTGACACCTCAGAGAGAGAGTGGAGCCATACCCTGAACCCTCAGAGAGAGAGTGGAGCGACTTACCTGAACCCTCAGAGAGAGAGTGGAGCACTACCCTGAACCCCTCAGAGAGAGATGGAGCACTACCCTGAACCCCTCAGAGAGAGAGGAATGAGCACTTACCCTGAACACCTCAGAGAGAGAGTGAGCACTACCCTTGAACCCCTCAGAGAGAGAGTGGAGCACTACCTGAACACTCAGGAGAGGAGATATAGCACTACCCTGAACCCTCAGAGAGAGAAATAGCACTACCCTGAACCCCTACAGAGAGAGAGTGGAGCACTTACCTGAACCTCAGAGAGAGAGTGGAGCACTACCCTGACCCTCAGAGAGAGAGTAGCACTACCCTGACCCTCAGAGAGAGATATAGCACTACCCTGAACCCCTCAGAGAGAGAGTGGAGCACTACCCTGAACCCCTCAGAGAGAGAGTGGAGCACTACCCTGAACCCCTCAGAGAGAGAGTATAGCACTACCTGAACCCCTCAGAGAGGAGAGTGAGCACTACCCTGAACCCTCAGAGAGAGATGGAGCACTACCCTGAACCCTCAGAGAGAAGAGTGGAGCACTACCCTGAACCCTCAGAGAGAGAGTATGAGCACTACCCTGAACCCTCAGAGAGAGGATATAGAGCACTACCCTGAACCCCTCAGAGAGAGAGTGGAGCACTACCTGAACCCCTCAGAGAGGAGAGTGGAGCACTACCCTGAACCACTCAGAGAGAGTATAGCACTACCCTGACCCTCAGAGAGAGATAAAGCACATACCCTGAACCCCTCAGAGAGAGAGTGGAAGCACACCCTGAACCCTCAGAGAGAGAGTGGAGCACTACCCTGAACCACTGGCGAGAGAGAGAGTGGAGCACTACCCTGAACCCCTCAGAGGAGAGTGAGCACTACCCTGAACCCCTCAAGGAGTGTGGAGCACTACCCTGAACCCTCAGAGAGAGAGTGGAGCACCTACCCTGAACCCTCAGAGAGAGAGTGGAGCACTACCCTGAACCCTCAGAGAGATAGTGGAGCACTACCTGAACCCCTCAAGAGAGGAGACTAGGAGCACACCTGAACCTGAGAAGAGTAGCACTACCCTGAACCCCTCAGAGAGAGAGTAGGAGCACTTACCCTGAACCCCTCAGAGAGAGAGTGGAGCACTACCCTGAAAACACCTCAGAGAGAGAGTGAGAGCCACTACCTGAACACCTCAGAGAGAGAGTAGAGCATTACCCTGAACCCCTAAGAGTGAGTAGAGCACTACCCTGAACCCTCAGAGAGAGAGTGGAGCACTACCCTGAACCCTCAGAGAGAGAGTGGAGCACTACCCTGAACCCCTCAGAGAGAGAGTGGAGCACTACCCTGAACCCCTCAAGAGAGAAGTGGAGCACTACCGAAACCTCAGAGAGAGAGTGGAGCACTACCCTTGAACCCTCCAGAGAGAGATAGTGGAGCTACCTGAACCCCTCAGAGAGAGAGCGATAGCACTACCCTGAACCCCTCAGAGAGAGAGTAAGCACTACCCTGACCCCTCAGAGAGAGAGTAGAGACTAACCCTACCCTCAGAGAGAAGGAGCACTACCCTGAACCCTTCAGAGAGCGAGAGTGGAGCACTACCTGAAACCCTCAGAGAGAGAGTAGAGCATTACCCTGAACCCTAAGAGTGAGTAGAGCACTACCCTGAACCCCTCAGAGAGAGAGTGGAAAGCACTACCCTGAACCCTCAGAGAGAGAGTGGAGCACTACCCTGAACCCCTCAGAGAGAGAGAGTGGAGCACTACCCTGAAACCCCTCAGAGAGAGAGTGGAGCACTACCCTGAACCCCTCAGAGAAGAGAGTGGAGACTACCTGAACCCTCAGAGAAGATAGTAGAGCACTACCCTGAACCCCTCAGAGAGAGAGGAGCACTACCCTTGAACCCTCAGAGAGAGAGTAATTAGGCACTACTGAACCCCTCGAGAGAAGTATAGCACTACCCTGAACACCTCAGAGAAGAGAGTAGAGCACTACCTGAACCCCCTCAGAGGTGAGTAGAGCACTACCCTGAACCCCTACAGAGGAGAGTGAGAGCACTAACCTGAACCCTAAGAGTGAGGTAGAAGACTACCCTGAACCCTAAGAGTGAGTAGAGCACTACCCTGAAACCCCTCAGAGAGTGAGATAGAAGTGAGAGCACTACCCTGAACCCCTCAGAGAGAGAGTGGAGGCACTAAAGCTTGAACCCCTCAGAGAGAGAGTTAGAGCATTACCCTGAACCCCTAAGAGTGAGTAGAGCACTACCCTGAACCCCTAAGAGTGAGTAGAGCACTACCCTGAACCCCTCAGAGAGAGATTGGAGCACTACCCTGAACCCCTCCCAGCAGAGATGAAGTACACATTACCCTGAACCCCTAAGAGTAGAGTAGAGCACTACCCTGAACCCCTAAGAGTGAGTAGAGCACTACCCTGAAACCCTCAGAGAGAGGAGTATGAGCACTACCCTAATACCCCTTCAGAGAGAGATTAGCACTACCCTGAAACACCTCAGAGAGAGGATGGGAAGCACTACCCTGAACCCCTTCAGAGAGAGAGTGAGTAGCACTCCCTTGGAAAACCCCTCAGAGTTGAGTGAGCACTGACCTGAACCCCTCAAGAGAAGATGAGTGGAGCACTACCCTGAACCCCTACAGAGGAGAGGAGAGCACTACCCGAACCCTCTAGAGAGAGTAAACGAGACTCAGAGGCAAACGCTACCCTGAACCCTATGTAAGTAAAGCACCCCTCAGAAGCCCTCAGATGGTTACCTGAACCGTGGGAGAGAGCACTACTCTAACACCCAGAGTGAGAGTGTGAGCACTACCCTGAACCCCACAGCAGCAGAGAGCAGAGTAGGAAGAATATACATACCCTGAACCCCTCAGAGGAGTAGTAGGCACTACCCTGAACCCCTCAGAGAGAGAGTGGAGCACTACCCTGACCCCTTCAGAGAGAGTAGTGAGGCACTACCCTGAAACCCTCAGAGAGAGAGATAGAGCTATTACCCTGAACCCCTAAGAGTGAGTAGAGCACTACCCTGAACCCCTAAGAGTGAGTAGAGCACTACCCTGAACCCCTCAGAGAGAGAGCAGAGCACCTCAGAGAAGGTATAGCACTACCCTGAACCCCTCAGAGAGAGAGTAGAGCACTACCCTGAACCACTAAGAGTGAGTAGAGCACTAGCCTGAACCCCTCAGAGAGAGAGTAGAGCACTACCCTCACTACCCCTCAGAGAGTGAGTAGAGCATTACTCAAATCTGATCACGACTCCATTTGGTTGCTCCCAGCCTATTGACAGAAACTAAAACAGGAAATGCCCGTGCTCAGGTCTGTTCAACGCTGGTCCGACCAATCTGATTCCACGCTTCAAGATTGCTTCGATCACGTAGACTGGGATATGTTCCAGATAGCCTCAGACAACAACATTGATGTATAAGCTGATTCTCCTCTCCCTACCCACCAGCTGGCTGGTGTGTTTACGGACCTATTCAATCAATCCCTATCCCAGTCTGCTGTTGCCACATGATTCAAGAAGGCCACCATTGTTCCTGTTCCCAAGAAAGATAAGGTAACTGAGTTAACCTGTTAGTGTGTAGGGGGCGCTATTTTCACTTTCGGAAAAAATCGTGCCCAATTTAAACGGCTTCATACTCTATTCTAGATCGTACAATATGCATATTATTATTACTACTGGATAGAAAACAATCTCAAGTTTCGAAAACCGTTTGAATTATATCTGTGAGTAAAACAGAACTCATTTTGCAGCAAACTTCCTGTTAGGAAGGGAAAAATCTGAAATCGAGGCTCTGTTCCAGGGCCTTCCTATTAATTTGCTTGAAATCTATGGATATACATGCACTTCATACGCCTTCCAATAGATGTCAACAGGCAGTGGGAGGTGGAATGGGGTGTCTAGCTTGATCTGAGGTCAAACAAGAGCTCTTGGAATGACGTGACCCCAAATTTCCTTTGTCCAGCAAGGCGCGGGAAGGAACCCTGGATTGCCTTCTGAAAAGCTTTCGGTATAGACTGCTAATATCTCCGGCTTTGATTTTATTTGATACATGTGATAATATCATCGTAAAGTATGTTTTTTCAATATAGTTTTATCAGATTATTGAACGTTTACGGGAGTTTTGGCGTTTTCCGTTTCTGGTTTGGTGAAGATGGACAACTTCGCGCCACTTGCTAGCTTTGGTTGCTAATTCGACAGGCGAAGAGGACATTCTAAAACCAAACAACGATTTATTCTGGACAAAGGACTCCTTGTACAAGATTCTGATGGAAGCTCAGCAAAGTAGGACATTTATGATGTTAATTCGTATTTCTGTGGAAAATGTTTAGTACTTTTTCCGCTCATTGCGGCGCTGTCTCGCTATAAGTACGCTGTATGTCGTACTAAAGTTATTTTTATATCTAACACGGCGATTGCATTAAGAACTAGTGTATCTTTCATTTCCTGTAAAAATGTATTTTTTAGTAAAGTTTTATGATGAGTTCTTTTGATTAGATGAGTGTCAGAAATATGTCCAGATAATTTTGTGCAGTTTTGGCTACGTATTCATTGTAACCCACGATTTGTACCGGCTAAATATGCACATTTTCGAACAAACCATATATGTTATTGTGTACACATCATGTTATAGGACTGTCCATCTGATGAAGTTTGTCAAGGTTAGTGAACTAATTTTATATCTTTTGCTGTTTTTTTGCGATCGCTACCTTTGCGGTGAATGAATGCGGTTGTGTGGTTGGAATATTGTGGGTACACTAATATAATGCTATACTGTGTTTTCGCTGTAAAACACTTAAAACATCTGAAATATTGACTGGATTCAACAAGATGTTCATCTTTCATTTTGCTGTACACCATGTATTTTTCATAAATGTTTATGAGAGTATTTTAGGTATTTTCACGTTGCTCTCTGTAATTGTTCTAGGCTGCTTTGATGATTATTTGTGATTGTAGCTGCAATGTAAAACTATGATTTATACCTGAAATATGCACATTTATCGAACAATAACATAGATTTATTGTATAACATGTTATAAGAGTGTCATCTGATGAAGTTGTTTCTTGGTTAGTGACTAATTATATCTCTATTTGGGGGTTTTGTGCAAGCTACCTGTGAAAGAAATTCTTGTGCTTTTTTGTATTTGGTGGTGAGCTAACATAAATAACGTGGTGTTTTCGCTGTAAAACATTTTAAAAATCGGACATGTTGGCTGGATTCACAAGATGTTTATCTTTTCATTTGCTGTATTGGACTTGTTAATGTGTGAAAGTTAAATATTTTAAAAAATATTTTTTGAATTTTCGCGCGCTGCCTTTTCAGTGGAATGTGGGGGGCAGGGGCTAGACAGGTTAACTTCTAGTTGGTCCCAATCCCGGATCCGGGAGCACCCCCACAGTAAAAAAGCTGACTAGCGTAGCCTAGCATAGCGTCACAAGTAAATATTAGCATCTAAATATCAATTAAATCACAAGTCCAAGACACAAGATTGAAAGATACACATCTTGTGAATCCAGCCATCATTTCTGATTTTTAAAATGTTTTACAGGGAAGACACAATATATAATCTATTAGCTAACCACGATAGCAAAAGACACAAATTTGTTTTCCCCCACATTTTTTTCCTGCATAGGTAGCTATCACAATTTTCGACCAAAATAAAGATATATATAGCCACTAACAAGAAACAACTTCATCAGATGACAGTCTGATAACATATTTATTGTATAGCATATGTTTTTTTAGAAAAATGTGCATATTTCCAGGTATAATCACAGTTCTACTTGCAGCTGCAATCTGAAATAGTGCCGAAGCAGCCAGAATAATTACAGAGACCAACGTCAAATACGAAATAGTCATCATAAAACATTTCTGAAAAATACCAGCGTAACAGCAAATGAAAGACCAACATCTGTGAATCCAGCCAATATTCAGATTTTTAAGTGTTTTACAGCGAAAACACAATTTAGCCATATATATTAGCTTACAACAATAGCCGGAAACACAAGCCGTTTACCAGTAGCAAAGGTTAGCGATGTAACAATCCAGCAAAAGATATATAATTTTTGACTACCTTGATATACTTCATCAGATGACAGTCCTGTAACATCATATTACACAATGCATATAGGTTTTGTTCGAAAATGTGCATATTTAGCAGCAAAATCGTGGTTATACAATGTGATTAGTAGCAAATTTCAGGCAATCTGGCCGGCGCCATCTTGGAGAGGCCATCTAATCTAATCGATAACTAATCGTAAACTTGACTAAAAAATACAGGTTGGACAGCAAATGAAAGACACATTAGTTCTTAATGCAACCGCTGTGTTAGATTTTTAAAATTAACGTTACTCGACATTCAGCGTGCGTTACAGCGAGACCGATGCTAATAATGGCGGACTAATAATTTTACATCTTTCCACAGATATACGAATTAACATCATAAATAGCTCTTACTTTTGGATGATCTTCCATCAGAATCTTGGGCAAGTGGTCCTTTGTCCAGAATAATCGTCTTTTGGTTGAAAGATGTCCTCTACTCCTGTAGAAATTAGCTGCTAACGCCGATGTACCGGAGAGGTGCCCAACTCGTGATAACGCCTGACAAAGAATCTCCAGAAAATCGCAATAAACTGCAATAAACTGCTATAAGTCGGTTTAAATTAACTACCTTATGAAGTTAAGACAAAAAACAAATTAAATCAGAGCCGGAGATATAGAACTGCTAAACCGAAAGCTTTTGAAGATGCCATGCCGGTCTCCCTCATGCGTCAGGCACCTCGTCGAAAAGGTCGGTACTTCCGTTCCAAGAGGTTTTATACTCCCCCAGATGGTGCTTTCCGCTCCATTCAAAGTCTCACCGCTTACTGACATCGTGGGGAAGGCGTATGCAGTGCATGTAGCCCCATAGCTTATAAGGGAATTTATAAACCGACCCTGGAACAGAGACCTCAATTTCAGAAATCTCACTTCTTGACAGGAAGTGTGCTGTAGAATGAGTTCTGTTTCACTCAGAGAAATAATTCAAACGGTTTTAGAAACTAGAGAGTGTTTTCTATCCAATAGTAATAATAATATGCATATTGTACGAGCAAGAATTGAGTACGAGGCAGTTTAATCTGGGAACGAAAAATCTTCAAAGTGTAAACAGCACCCCCTATTGAGAAAAGGTTTTAAGTAATGGATGACAGTTTAGCTAACCAGGTAGAACAAATAGAAGGCCAGAGTTAGGGACCAGAACAGGTAGACATAGAAGTTGAAGATATACTAGCAGAACACCTGAGAGGACTGTTTGTTATACAAACCCGTATGTCCAAGATTTTGTGTCCAACAGGTGAATGACAGGAGAAGGTGATTCACTCAATCCAACCAGGAGACTGGGGGGGGATCCAGTCCCTGAGGAGAATAGACTGAAAGCAGCCACGGTGGGAGGGGCCATATCAAGTACTCCTGGTGACAGCCTTCGCGGTGGGAATAGCTGAAAGAGCTACCTGGGTTCATGTCACACATTGCAAGAGGGTAAGACACACTGACACTGTCGAACAAATCACAGAGTTAGGAGAAGAACCGAATACCAATAGGGTTCAGGGGTTACCTTTTTAACTATGGGCTGGCCTCTAGCTGATTATATGTTCTCCGGGAAAGGGTGGGGCTTTACAGGAGTGCTGATTGGTCTGAGCTGTCTTATTGTGGGAGCCATATTCGTAATACACCATGACCCATCCGAGAATGCAGAAGGTGGTAATTGGATCCATAGTGTAGACGATGATGATTTTGTATCAACCAAGCATAAGAGATCACTTGATCTGGGTAAACAGGAAGTGAGAGTGGAGACAGGGAAGGATGTCTCAGTTGAGTTCTATGTAGACCAAATGGGGTCTCTGACCCCTTGGCAGTCTAGAACTATGAGCCTTAATGGAAGATATCTGTGCAGGTCGCCGTGTAGCTCATGGAAACAGGTCGTAGCTCACATCGAGAGAGAGAGAGCTATATAAATCCACATACCCAGTATGGAAGAAGATGGAGTATAGTGAAGGTGAGGGTTTTTGACTGTAATCCGGAACGAGGGAAGTATTGCATAATGGTACGAATTACCATTAAAAACGTAAAGAAAGAGGATCTAGGGTTATGGTATGTTGGTTGTGACCAGGTTTCGGTCGACACTACCATTCCAAGTAGAAGAGGTTAGGGCCGGTGATAGTTCTACAGCCAGCCAGAATACAAGCAGAGCCCCTGACGGAACAGATGTTCGACCTTGGAGTCGTCCAGAGCCAAGGACCGGTGCGGATAGTTCAGACGAAAGATCTCAAGGAAGTGATTGAGGTGGAAACTGGTTATGGGGATTCCAACCTGTGGTGGGAATGGATTCAGTATACACCCAGATCAGTAGCTAAAGAAGAATATTATGCCTGCGCCACAGCCAAACCTCAGTTGACAACCATCCCCTTTCCACTTGAGGTAATTGATTTACTCAGGGGAATGGCCTGTATGGTAAAGCTGTTCATGAAGGCAGGGAAGCCAGACAATGACAGTTGCATTGATCTGCATTATCTGTATCCCCATGTGCCCAGTACATCCAGACGTCCCGCTTTCACAGTTACAGGAGTAATTATTATTGTATGGCTCGATACAGCACACACGGATGGGACGTAGGGGAAGTAAGAACATGCAATAGGACAGAGAATGTTACAACTGACAAGACTATGAGGGACCTGACTGGGTGGTTGAGTTCTGAGGACTTTAGTAAGATAAAAAGGCCTAGAGCGGATGTCTGGTGGTTGTGTGGAGGTATGAAGCTGTGACCTAACCTGCCTACAAATTGGACCGGTATTTGTGCACTAGTGCAGTTAGGCATGCCCTTCACCCTTATCCAACACAAAGACCTAGGGCCAGGTAGAAGAGAAAGAAGGGGTGCTCCGTCAGGGTCCTTTGACAATAGAGTTTACATCGATAGCATTGGGGTTCCAAGGGGGGTGCCTGATGAGTTCAAAGCTAGGAATCAGATATGGGCTGGATTGGAATCAAGCATTTTCTGGTAGTCAACTCTCAATAAAAATGTAGATTGGATCAATTATATCTACTATAACCAACAGCGTTTCATCAACTATACTAGAGAGGCGATAAAAGGGTTAGCAGAACAAACAGCTGCAACTAGTTTGATGGTAGGGCAGAATATAATAGCATTGGATATGTTACTGGCTGAAAAGGGTGGGTGGGTGTGATATTCGGATCAGAATGTTGTTTGGTCTGTTGTACTTTCATCCCCGATAACACAGCTCCAGACGGATCAGTGACCAAGGCCCTGGCTGGTTTAACCACATTAGCTCACGAACTAGCAGAGAACTCTGGGGTGGATAATTCTCTAACAAAATGGTTTGATAGTGTGTTTGGGAAATGGGAAAATGTCATAATCACTGTGTTGTGGGCAACTTTCACCTGTATGAGTGTTTTGGTTCTGTGTGGATGTTGTTTGATTCCGTGTATGAGAGGTGTGATCACCAGGACTCTGGAGAGGTCAATGACGCAACAGATGGTGAGGTACGGACCGATTCCGAGGTCCGGCCAGTGGGATGAGGAATACAGGCCTCCAGGCCTAGAAGATGGCTCTGTTTATTTTAACTATGAGGAGGCAATGTTGGATGAGACTATATTGGATTGTTTAGACTGATTATGAAGATTGTAATAAAAATCCTAACAGGAAGCGTTATGATTGGATATAGGCCAATAACAGTCATTGATGAATATCGAATGTACATATATGTATTGGTTTGGATTATCCTTGTATACAATTGATGTATCAGGGTGTATTATTTAGTCATTAAGGGTGGATTGTGGATGGAATTTATATGTTTAAATGAATGATTAGAATATTCCACCCTGAAACTATATAATTGTATGTAATTGATTAGAATCATAAAATTATAATAAATGATGTGTGTAGTTTAGTCAGAATTAGGGTAAAACAATATAACTGTAACAATGTCTATTATAGTATCTTAAAAACAGACTGTCTGAGCAAGATTCGGTGCCGACCTTGGCTGGGGGGGATCAGTTTTGCCCCCAGTGATGCGTTGTGCAGACCTCACTACCCTCTGGAGAGCCTTCCGGTTGTGGCGGAGCAGTTGCCGTACCAGGTGGTGATACAGCCCGACAGGATGCTCTCGATTGTGCATCTGTAAAAGTTTGAGTGCTTTTGGTGACAAGCCGAATTTCTTCATCCTCCTGAGGTTGAAGAGGCGCTGCTTGCGCTTCTCACAACGCTGTGTGTGTGTGTGTGTGTGTGGTGTGTTGTGTGTGTGTGTGTGTGTGTGTTGTGTGTGTGTGTGTGTGTGGTGTGTGTGTGTGTGTGTGTGTGTGTGTGTGTGTGGGGCCTGTGTTGAGTTGAGAGCAGCTTCCAGAGCAGGCTGGGTAAAATGTCATTTGGTCTGGCACCCGTCTCATTCTCCTCTCCATTATCCCCCTACTGTCTGCCTCATCTCCTCTCCTATCCCCTGCTGTTGCCTCATTCTCCTCCATATCCCCCGCTGTCTGCCTCATTGTCCTCCTCCTTAGCCTGCCTCATTCTCCTTCTCCATATCCCTGCTGTCTGCTCATTCTCCTCTCCCTATCCGCCTGCTGTCTGCCTTATTCTCCTCTCCCTATCCGCCTGGCTGTCTTGCCTAATTCTCCTCTCCATATCCCACTGCTGTCTGCTCATTTCCTCGTCTCCTATCCCCTGCTGTCTGCCTCATTGTCCTCCTCCTATCTGCTGGTTTTCTCTCTCCTATTTTACTCTTTTCCTTTTTGTAAGTCTGACTCCAACCAACTCAAAAACGCCGACTCTGGAATGGGAGTCTCATCTGACTCCCCACCACTCTCAACGCAGACCTCTGGATGGGAGTCATTCATCTGACCTCCCAGTTAAAATTACAATATAGTCCAATCTGATCCACAGTTTAATGGAGGTCACACCCATAACAATTCTAGTGTGTCTGGGAGAAAACGTTGTTGGAGATAAATGAAGTGGTCGGAAGAAAAAATCTACATTCAAAATGGACCCTTTCCCTATAAATAGTGCACTACAATTTGACAGGGCCATAGGAATCAGGTCAAAAAGTAGTGACTACATAGGGAATAGGTTCCATTTGGGATGCATCCTCAAGTGGAATTCCTCAAACACATTACCGGTAGTGGGTCCTTCCTCTCGCGGAGAAAACGTGCTATGATGAATTCTCGCGGGTTTACCAAACAATCATTTACGTCTACAATGTAGTAGGATCTTCATTTGATCCTCTTTTCGTTCTGGAATGTTCCGTGTATTCTGGTCGTGCTGTAGCAACTGTCTGAAATGAGACCTAATCCGTAGTGAAAGAAGAAAATAGGGGATTGCATTGCCAGGGTAGATTAAAGACGACCGGTTGATGGGTTATTCCAAGGAGGGCAGAGACTGAGACCTACTTTCATACTGAGAGGAGAAAGAGAGGAGTGTTAGTCAGTCGGTGTCTTTGACCTGGGTAAAAGCATGATTAGAGAGAGAGAGCAGAGGACAAGAGAGAGAGAGAGGAGGACAGATGAGAGAAGAGAGAGACAGAGAGAGAAAGAGAAAGAGAGAGAGAGACAGAGCGAGAGAGATCAATGGATACTTGGAGGGAGAGGGTTAAGAAAGAGAGAGAGGCAGAATC